>NC_049979.1:33286835-33305477 GCF_000003815.2 Branchiostoma floridae | reverse complement strand
CGTAGTGCATCGTACGATGAGGTCATAAGAGCGTGCCTGTGTCAATCGCAGTGAATCATAGTAAATCGGGGAGCGTCGTATGGCGAAAAATAGAGCTGAAATGGATTTTGAACATGTTCAAAATTTCGCTATCGTCGTAAGATTTTATTTGCCCCCATAGCAGACTTCATTACGGCAATTTTTGTCTACTGATGAGGTTATACATTTATGATTTTTTAGCATGTTGTGATGGTTTCAGTTTTCCCTGATATTGTCGATATTGACGAAAAGGGGAAATTTATCAGTCGCAACTGCCACAGTCGCAACAAGAGAACAGCGCGCCCCGCACAGGTGATGCAGACAATTGTTTGATCGCTTCATGCACGTGAGTTTATAATTAGATCAAATCTCAGCTCTCGTCGGTCTTGGATCAGTTTACCATAATCGTAATAACCATGGGGACAACTCGAACATAAAAGCAGGCTCTATGAGTCGGAAATATATATGATATAATGCTTATCATATGATTTTGTATGATGGCATCTTTTTGTTGATAGCATATCATGATACTATCTTCGAAAGAGATAACCATACCAGTACTCACGCTTGATTTGAACTTTTGCTTCTAATACTCTTGTTGTCATGGTCTTTTTAAATTTATTTTTACAGTTAAAGATATTATAGGAAGGTATTTAACAGCTATGTCCACATTTTGTTGGTTAAAGAAGCACAAAAGCGGTCAGACGGCTATACAGAAGAGACACAAGTGAAAAATCGTGCGACGCTGGAAAAATTTTGAACACCATCCGATGCTTTGCGATGGCTTGCGTTGCTTACGATTTTCTTGCGATGTACTGCGCTCATCGTACGATATGCGGAATAGTCCATCGCAAGGAATCGTACGCGCTTTGTGACCGGGGCTTAAGGATCAAACATCAGTGCTCAGTGTCAAAAAATCCATTTGGCTCATGTTTTCCACAGTAAAAGTACTTGGCCCACAACACCTCAAAATAGATTTCTTTCCGGTTAAAACGCATTTTTGCCATGGCAACAGCCCAAATAAGTTTTGAGGCCATTTTTGCATGTCAACAATATGGATTTTGGCCATGTTTAGGACCCGATCACTACCGAATGCTTTATCGCAATGAAAAATAGAAAATGATTTTGTTAGACTGATGTCTTAATTTTGTACAAAATAGCTGTGAAATCGATGAACATGTATATTTCAGCCCATGTGCAGCCTCAAAACAATACCATGTTTTCAGTCTTCAAAAAACTTAATCTTTTTGCCCAACCTTGAGGAGCTGTAAGTATCAAAGTGTAGAAAATTTTTGCTTGAAATTTGTAACAGATTTGGATACTTCAATTAGCTGTCAAATGAATCCTTGCAAAGTTTGGAATCTTGTATTATTGGCGTACGATCGCTACTAGAAGTAGGTCACTTTTCGTGATTTTGGAAAAAATGTGATTTTTTGCTATTTTTGACATACAGAATCTGATAAACGAAGAGAGGTTTCTGATTTATTTTCTGTCAAATTTAGACCTTAGTATAGTCTATTACCCGCATGGTTGCCAAAGTCTGTATGTATTTTGTCAGCAGTGTAGCTGTCCCTTAAATAGGTCATTTTACATATGTCCCTAAATTTGGATTTTGGCTGTCTTTGAGCTGATGAAAAGACCAAAGTGAATACTTTATCTGACTCAACTTTTTATCAGATGTAGACCTTAGTGTTGTCTATTGTATGAATGGTTTTTAAGTCTGGGTTTTTGTTAAATTGTCGTGTAGCTGTCCCTAAAATAACTCATATTTAAATTTGTCCCTAAATTTTGATTCTGGGCTGTCATTTAGTTGATGAAAAGAAAGAAAAGTGAATACTTTTTCTGACTCAACTTTTTATCAGGTGTAGACATCTGTATTGTCTATTGAATGAATGGTTTTAAAGTCTTCGTTCTTGTTTAATTGCCGTGGCGGGTCCTAAACCTGGTCAATTTCCGTGTCGTTGACATGCAAGAATCTGTGAAAATGGCCTCAAAACTTGTTTGGGCTGTTGCCATGGCAACAATGAGTTTTGACCGGAAAGAAAGCTATTTTGAGGGGTTGTATACTATCACTGTGCAAAGTATGAGCCAAATCGATTTTTTTTACCCTGAGCACTGATGTTTGATCCTTACAGACATTTGCTCTTAATAATCTGTAGACCAAGAATAAGGGCAATGATGATATTGTATACAGGGCGTATATTATACATTTTAAGGGTTGTGCATGTAACAGTTACTACCGGTACAATTGTTGAACAAAGTTACGTAAAGTTTAAGTACGAAGTGGAGCAGAGTTAGTTTTTCACAGTAACTTCTAGTCATTGATGAGTATGTTTATGTTGTACATCAGACATATGGGATACACAATGTAGTGAACTTCATTGTGAATCAAAGAATGTTACATCATAATGGTTGCAAGCAACAAGTCGGCAATAATGATCAGTATTGCAGGAGTCGCATATTATACTTAAAAGAGGTTGTACAAAAAAAAACTATATTACTTTGTGGAAACGTCCATGCAATGCATTAAGTCGTCAATATTGACATGTTTTAGCTCGAAAGTTCATTATATATAATTTATTTATTTACACATTTATTTATTATACACATTGGAAATATATAACGTACTACATTGCGGGGCTAGGTAGGATTTGCACATCTAATATCCATAAATATCTATAAAAATCTCTTTTTTAGTTACAGATGTAATACGTTTGACTGTCCTGTTATGAAATGTCCTGTTATGAAATGCTGCGGATTAATTAATTTTGCAAACTAGCCCTGGTTAGCATTGATAGAACTTAAGAATAGAAGGCATCCCCCAATTTATTACCTTACATATCGTTGAGTATCTGCTATTATGAAATGAAGAAGGCTTATAAACTGTCCTCATTTTATGCAAATTAACCCCAGATTTGCATGATAAAATTTGATTATGTCAGGCATCTCCAAAGCTATCTCACTCACAGCCCCTGACAAAGACTACCTGCATTCCAAATACCATGACAATCTGTCAAGCCAAATTATTCCACTAAAAAGAGATGATGCAACTACATAGACGCTGAGAAATACCTGTAAAATTCTGGACAATTTTGCCAATCGGACGTAAAACATACTCATAGGCTAGCCCATGAGACGTCTATAAAAACACCCTCAAACCACCACACCCTCAACCATTTTACGGAGATTGAGTTGTACGAACGCTTGCTTATTTCAATTCTTATTTGAAGAAATCGCTAAGTTCTAACAACATTTTTTCCAAGTTCATTTGCTGCATTACTGATATTTTATAAAATCTTATGTTATCTAGAATATATTTCATTTCTCGAAAGCCCCAGCCACATTCACAATTTACCGCGATGAGCATTGTACATCCTCATTACCCGAACTTTGGGTACCTACTGGCTGCAAAATACACCCGATATTATATTATTATTATTATATCATATCAGTAGCAACTCCAAATAACCTAGAAAGGGTGTTGGAACAAAGTTTAAACTATACAACAGTGGATTTTACCAACACAGGTGAGCTTTCATATGGTTGTACCAAAGTTTCTTAGGTGCTGAATAATTTTTTGACACGGCATTACTACTCATGCAGATGCACAACCCTCTGCCCCTTGACCCGTCGATGTTCACTACAATAGCCATTTGAGTAAACTTACCGGTTTTTGTTCGAAAATGTTGCATAAAGTAGACACAACTGAAGACTTGGCTCAGGAACCCCGACCATTGAAACAGTGGTAAGTCATTTTTTTAACGCTTTTTCGGTTCAAGAATATCTATTACTCATACGCCCACTAATATCAACAGCAGTTGTATCTTACAGTGTTACTGAATTTTGTACTGTTACTGTTAATGTTACTGAAGTGAAACATAAGAAAAAACTAAGCCTTTATCATTGAAAAAATGCCACTTGGCACGATATTCCTTGCGATTTGTCGTTACAAACATGTAATATTGAACTTAAAAATTTACGGATCTAAGAAAGCAGACCCTACTGTTAACTTAAAGATGTATCAAAAATGCTACAAAAAAGTGTATTGTTTACAATGGTTTTTATTGTTTATTTTGTTTTGACTGGCAGTTATGGAGCCAAGTATACGTTGGAGCACTCCATGTAAAACTGGAAGACGTCTTCGATGCACGGCCGTTTGTGTATTCTTGCTTTCAACACTATACATACTGCTACCGTTCAATTTATCAAGGTGGCAGCATTTTATTTGGAAATATAGCCGTTATAACGATAATTGGTTTAATTTGAATGAATATTGTGTATTATATGATATGCAGTCTTGCTAAGCACGTTAGTATGAAGTCGAAATAAATTGTATGCATATACATGTATGATAAGTGACAGATTGTTAAAGTTTTGTTTAAATTGAAGAATTAAATGTACAATACTTAACCGACTGTAGACATTATTTTTATGGGTAGGCTACACTGTGAAATGATGAAAGTTTACATCAACGTTTTAATAAGTCAGTACAACTTAACCTCTGTATAAATTCTACTAATGACGTATTGTAAATGACTTTTGACATTGGTGTTACGATACGTTTACAACATAAAGACAATGGGGGTAATTTTTGGTACTGATATGTCAGTAAGATGCAACACATAAATTGTAGAAACCTATAGTACATGTAACTGCCTTGTGACAAAAATGATTGTCGTTGATACATAGACGCGGTCAGCCCTGTTATCACTGGCTCGCTAAAAGTCTACAACAACAAAATTCGTACGGCGAAGACAACCGCGCCTATTAGGGCCTATGACACATATCTAAACCGTGACCGGGCCTAGCAGCTTTTGGGAACGAAACGTATAGTATAAAAGACACCAAACTACACAAGACGTAAAGAGAATATTAACTGGCATTAATGAAGAATTCGTGAATGTGGATAAAATGCATTGCAACCACTATTGACCCTCAAAACACCTGGGTCAGGCTTTTGGATCACAGTGCCATTCAAACAGTTTCATTAGTGAATATATCTAAAATACTCTCCTTAGTATTTATGGACTAAGCATGAGAAAATGCTATGGAAGCTATGGAAATAGAAGAAAATCTGTGTTCAGTCTGTCCGGGACAAAACAGAATCCAAAAAAATATGACGTTTTTAAAACAAAATTTTTCAAACCCAACCCTGAACTGCTCATCTTATTAACACCAAATTTTAAAAGGATGATTGATACAACATTCAGTCAGACAAATATTCCAAAATAGTATAGTGTCATCGATGGGTAGATAAATGTATTAACGTATCTTGCTTACACCATTCAGAGAAATATTACAGGCCACAGATGCTGTGCCAACTCCGACTGCTCAATCAGGTCAAGGTTCAGCACAGCTATCGGGGAACTTGGCGGCGGCAACAATTGAAATCAACCGCATTCATAACCATTCTCTGGATGACTATGCGGCTGCTCAGCCAACACGACATTGGGTGTTTGGAAACTTGGCGCCGGATTCAGCATGGCAATTCAATGTTAAAGCTATGAGAGAAGTTAGGTAAGTCAAAATTAACGAATTTCATTTCAGTTTATTTTCTTCTAGCTTGTATTGTTGCGTGGATCCTTTATCGAGTGATAACACATAATTATGATACTAGTGTATTATGTACTGATAAACATGAAAACTTTCTCGCCACCTGGTCTTGACCTATGCTACAGTCACATTTCCGAACTTATGCCCAACAAGGTAGTTTACGGGCTTCTTATATATTTTCTGGCGGATCCCGGTAAAAAGGCGCCGTATCAAAGCCAACTAGAGTTCAACGAACACATCCCTTCGCCAAATATTTATGCCTTTATTGAAGACTTTATGGTCTTATTAATGTACTAGTACCACTAAAGAGGACCTACCCCCATAGCAAACGACTGCATGAACGTGTGTTCGCCCCAACACAAAAACATTAACTTCTTGGCAGAAGTGACAATGGAATTATGTACACTGGTGTGATACTTTCCAGCGCAACTTTCATGAACTTTCCTCATTAATAATGTAAATTTTCTGTTATTTTGTATAATAAGTATCCCACTATGTAAGTCTTCACTTAGGCTATCTACATACCAAAAATCATGATGATCCATCAACATGTTCATGTTTCTCATTAATTATTTAAATCAGGTCATCATTTGCAAAATTAATATGTATTGGAACTTTCCTCATCAATTATGTAAATTAGCTGTTGATTTGCATAGTAAGTATTACTTTAAGTACGTCATCACTTAGGCTATGTTTCATTCAAAAATCACGACCACAGCATGTTCAGAACACGAGATGTCAAAAATTGAAGTTCTGCCGCAGTCTCTTAGGAAGCCGATAGGGGGCCCATTATCGATCTAGACTTTTGTTTTTCTTACCCATACCCACCTGCCAAATATTTTCAGGATCCGTTCAAGGCTTCTCGAGTTATGCATTCCACAAACAAACGGACGCACACACTCGGCCCACTATCGTCCTGGCAAAAAACGCTATGCCAACCATTTTCGAACTCGACCTTCCTTTCCACAACCGCTACGTTAATACCAAATACCATGAAAATCCATATACAGCTTCTTGAGTTATATGCTGTTGGCATGGATTTTCGATCTTTGCTCATTAATCATGCAAATGAGCTGTTGATTTGCATGATAAGTATTATATTATGTAAGTCATCACTCATTCTATCTACATACCAAAAGTCATGATGATCCGTCAACACGTTCTCGAGTTATTCTCGTCCAAAATTTGAAAGGAAATTGGTGTCTGCAGTTCTAAAAATGCCGGTAGGGTGTCCAAACTCAAAGCACTTACTCGCTGCCTAAAGGGCTATCTACCACTTAAAAACCATGACCACAGCATGTCTAGAACACGAGATGTTAAAATCAAAAAGTTTTGCTGCAGTGCCTTAGGGAGCCGCTAGGGGGGCCCATTATCGAACTTGACCTTCTTTTTCCTGCCCCTACCCACCTGCCAAATATTATCAGGATCCATTCAAGGGTCCTCGAGTTATACTGTTTACGAGAAACCGGACCCACACGTTCGACCCGATACCGTCCTGGCGGAAAAAGGCTACGCCAACCATTTTCGAACACGACATTCCTTTTCGCAACCGCTACTCAAATAACAAATATAATTAAAGTACATACACAGCTTCACGACTTATATGCTGTTGACCTACATATAGGGATACAACATGAGGCCTTAACCGAAAATATAACCTTCTCGGCGAAGGTAGAAATTGATAATGAAGTAACCGACGGGGCCCTTCCGCCAGCATTTAGACTGATTTTAACAATCAAAATAAAATCAAATAAAATCATGATCAATATTCTTATCATCACAGAAACATAACTTGACGATACATGTAATATATCATAATTCTTCTCGAACCACCTAAATATGTCTGAGTTCTTTAAAAATAGAGCAGAGGACAGCCACGGTAGTGTCCTTTTTTGCAATATCTAATGACTTCATCTGCACTCAAGAACGCCACATTGAGATAGAGTGTGAAATGGTATGGGTTAAAATTCAACTTGTAGGTGCAAAGTCTTGAACAACTGGGGCAGTCAATGGATAACATATGCAACCAAAAAAAACATGTGTGGATCGTCGGGGATCTACCAGGTTGGGACTGGTCTGATCCCCAAACATCAAGTATTAAAGCCATCCTGTGCCTACCCAGGGGTGTACAGAAAGTTTGTAGATCTGCTTTGTGACTACAATATGTAGCCTATCGGCGACCCCGTCTTAGTGTTTGTCGAAGCTGATCTTCACCCTCGTAAACACAAAGCTAAACCACGCAAAGTCTATCTATATAAACGTCTTAACTGGGAAAAGTTTCCTAACGAGATGTCTGACTTCAAGTCAAAATTCCTAGAGCTTGCAAATACTATGCAAATGAGTTATACAATACATTTTCATCTAAACTATCTTCCTGCATGGAAAATATTTACTCTTGAAAACGATTAACGACAGAAAACATCTTCCCTACATCACTCCTGACCTCAAACGGCTCATGAGGAAACAAGACCGTCATTACAGGAAGACAATAGGCGAAATCAGCCCTGAAAGAAAAGATTGGGTAAACCAGTTCAAGAAAGAAATCAATAAGAAAATAAGCTACTGTTACTGTAATTATTTCGAAGCAGTAGTGCTAGATATTGATGTTAGTGATTCCGACCAGGTTAAGTATAGTGCCAAGCTAAGAAATAATTAATTATATAGCATCGATTCGCGATTTTTATCCGGGAATACGACGGGAAAGGAAAATATGCCAGGAAAGGAAAAATACCGGGGGAGGAATATATACCTGTGAGGTGGGGGGGGGGGGGTTGTACCGGCCCTAAAACATTTCTAACTGACAGGGCCCAACGTGTCCTACTAGAAGGGGAATGCTCTGACTCGGTACCAGTGACTTTGGCTGTGGTGCTTTGCTGCACTGAGCTGACCACCCCCCACCCCCGTCCATTGTACATGTAAATATGTGTGTTGTAATATCACTTGTCCTGTCTGCACATGTCTACGTCCCTTACCATTGTTTTTCACATGAACTTTTGTCATGCGCAGCTGCTAGCACCATCTGCGCTGGCGATGATAATGAACCGTAGGCCCTACAGGCCCAGAAGTTGTGCCCTGGCTAACTACTAAAAAATACTCCCTACTGTGACCATCCTAGAAAATAGGGTGCTGAATTGACGCCCATAAATACATGAGCTAATTAAAATCCAAAACTGTCTACAGACTGGAAACAAAAGCAGGGGAATATTAGCATAAATACTGGTCAAAAATTCAAATATTTTTCTTCACTGGTTTTCAAAGAAACACTATCAAACCGTGCAGACTCAGCTCTGTCAACTTTGTATCAAAGTGTCTTATCTACAATACATGTTTGCAACCAGAAAATGTCTTCCTTATAACTTAATTGGGTTTGATATTTTATGTGTCTTGAAATATGGCGGATGATGTGGTATTAGTTCGGAACTCTACCAACAGGGACTACATCTGTAGACTGTACAATAATGTAACTGCTAGTAAAGTCTCACACTACCAGAACAAGCTATATGCAAGCATTGTCAGTCTTTAAATTCTAGTTTGGGTTAGGTAAGACTAGGTTTTAAAAAAAATGTAAATTATACTTCGATTCTTTGTCTGGTGTATCCTAATTTCTAAAGTGAATTGGAAAGAAACTTCTGTTGGTCATCGGTCTCAGCCAGCCGTCACTGATGTGAACACCACCACAGTCAACAGAAGACTGAGCTCTAGTAGTTTATGTTTGCCGAATTTACTGGGTGGTTTTATAGTACAGGCTTCATCTTTAAAATAGAATGTTTGTAAAACGGTTAAATATAAAAGACATTGTGATTAAACCAAACTGAGGCATAAATGCATACTTGCCTTACAGAAATATCACGACGAGGAGGCTGAACCTCGGTACTCGATTGCAGGAGCATAGGTGGGGAAACGTCACAAACTACACTGCGCTTCCCATTGGTCACTACAACACATGCGCTGTCGTGGGAAATAGCGGGGTTCTCCTCGGCAGCCGCTGTGGTCCGGAGATCGACTCCAAGGATTACGTCATTAGAATCGACCTTCCTGTTCTCAGAGGGTTTCAGAGAGACGTTGGCGGACGGACCAATATGACAGTGCTCAACCTAAAGACGCCCTTACGACTGGCCCAGTCTTCACGTTTTAAAAATAGGTCACAAGACGTGTACGAGAGTCGATTACGAGACGTGAAAGATTCGATTCTACTTGCGGATCCCAGAGCAAGAAAGAATATTATAAACGCTTTGGGAGCGTATAAAATGCCCTTTACAGTGTTGATTACAGAGAATCAACTAAGGACTGGTACTATGTCGTAAGTAACTGTATTTAAGGACACATGTACGTACACTAATACACATATATAGAAAGAGAGAGAGAGAGGGAGAGGGAGAGAGAGAGAGAGAGAGAGAGAGAGAGAGAGAGAGAGAGAGAGAGAGAGAGAGAGAGAGAGAGAGAGAGAGAGAGAGAGAGAGAGAGAGAGAGAGAGAGATGCCTGAATTCAACGCGAAATCAAAAGTTCCGCGATAGCTTCCTTTCCTTTTTCTTAACTAAGAGAATAATGCACTAATCTTGTCTTGTCACTAAACTTGCAATAGAATTAGTCATCCTCTTGTTGTTAATTGGGAAATGTGGTGACCCACGACTCCGCCAATGCAAAGCTAGCACTACTCACTTAGATGTTTCATCTGTTCTGATTTAGAAGATGCTTAATCTATATTTTCCCTTTCTTGTTACATTCTGAACAGGATTGCTTCCCAGATAGCGAACAGGAAGATGAAAGGAACCGCCACAATCGGGCTTGTGAGTGTCCTGTTGATGACGACGTTCTGTGACCACTCCTACATGTATGGCTTCTTTCCCTTCATGAAGGACGTGAACAACGTCACAGTTCCCTACCACTACTACCCACACGACAATGTCTATCCGCCAATGGAAAACAAATTCGATGAATTACACAAGGTGGACCAAGAATACGAGCTTCACAAAGATCTACACAGACGAGGGGTTCTAAAGATGCAGCTCGGTCCATGTGAAAAACATTAACCCTATCCTGGACTTTTAGAGTATTCCTAGATAGTTGCGGCGTTCTTTGACCGCCCCCAACTCCTTTCATAAATTTCAATGGATTAATCTTCGATAACTAATTTTACATGGTCGATGTGCCCCCAATAATTCTTGAAACTTTTCAATCATTATAACGCAATCTTGACATCATTGATTGATATTATTGCCTAAAACAGGAAATTCTCCGTATATCTTACGGTTCTAAATCAACAAATTATCCTACAATGTTAAGAAAGCATATTTCATTATTTTTGGAGGAAGAAAAAGTACAACAAAGGAAATCTTAACATAGCTATTAATAACACACAAATTAATCAAGTTACGAACACATGTTTGTGTCACTATTGATGAAAAACTTACCTGGAAAAACATATTGACCTAATTTGCAAAGAAATCTATAAAAACATAGGTTTTGTCAGAAAAAACTCTACTATATTCTAAAACATATATGATATTATACTATAGTTTGCTTTATCCCTATCTTGCATATTGTAACATCGTATGGGCTAGTACATACTCCACATCCCTTAACCCTATCCAGACCGGACTTTTTTGGTCATCCCTTGACGGGGGGTGGGGGTGGGGGGGGCTTTTGAGGCCCTCCACTTTTGAGTCCTAAAACTCTTAAAAGGCGTGCCATAGGGCCACCAAATTTTCAGGATATAATGTCCACATAACATTTGACATGCATTTGACGTTTGACGTTACGTTGACGTAAGATGACGTAATTATGACGTCATTCTTTTGATCATATTGGCCGGACCCATAAAAAAAGGATATTCTCAGAAAACTTCAAGTTATGCTACAAAAATGTAACAACAAGTGCAGATAACAGAATAATAATGTTTATTACGACTTGCGTTGCCAATAGCATCATGATTGACGTCAAAATGACGTCATAAAATGACGTCAATCACATCTAAGATACGAGTTGGGCTCCGCCATATTATATCGACCACCTGGAATTTTAAAAAATACTTTTTTTGCAACAAATAACCACAAAGGCAATAGAAATAGACTGGATTCATTCATTTAGATGGTTTTTGATGAAAAAATACCAGGTGGTTACAAATTTTAAGGGATAATTAGCTTGTTATTCTTGATCTGGTCATACGGTCCGCCATCTTGGATTTTGGGCAGATGGCGTCATCAACTTAGCATAATTTATGCATATATAATTATGAAAAATATGCTAAATAATATAAGATTCCATTTATGTAACAAAATAGCAGTAATATAGCAAATAGATGTGAAAATACATTTTTAGAACCAAAAATCTTTGTCATATATTTCTTATTTTCAAGAACCTGTTAAAAAGTCATTATTAGATTATCAAACATTTAATTCATCTATTCATTGTTCTTCTATTGTTACAATTTTAGTTGTTAGATTTCTTATGGTGTTATATTCTTATTTCATTGATTACGTTGTGATATTTGCTTAGTTATCAATTATGGAACTATTATATTCTTCTTCAATATCGTTAATTGATATAATATTTTTGGTTATATTCTTGTCTAATGTATAATTTTTACAAATCTATCCAATCTTTATCAGATTATAAACTGTTAAATTGTATCATGATTTGTTACTATTGGGGAAAACTATGTATAAGCCATGAGGCTTTTTTCTCCCCTCCCCCCCCTGCACGTTCTTTCATCCTTTAATTTGTGTTATGTAATCTTTTTTAAAGATTGTGGAAAATAAATAGAATAAAAAAAAATCAAATCTAAAAGCATCAGTCAGAAAGTTTCCAATAAAGGGTTTCTTATTAACATTTAAGTGTTCTAAGACATCTTTTCTTAACCCATATTCAGACCGGGCTTTTTTGGTCATCCCTGGACCTCCGGGGCTAGCTCTAAATGTTATGAAGTAGATTTCTAGCGAGGTCAACGCCCATGAAGCCGATTCTTTCAAATGCAGAGTAACCAATTAACACCAGACCGGTGGCATGCGAGGGTCAGGGAGGAATGTTTTACATCTATTGTCCGTCTATTTCTAGCTGTTAAAAACCGTCAATACATTACAATGGAAATATTTCTAGGGCTTCCTTTGGTTTGCAGCATGTATTTTTGTGAGCTGGTCCCTTTAAATACTGGTAATATATAGAATAGAAGTACGGACTGAAGAATCAACAGACAACACGACTTGAGTACATAACGTAACGTTATATTTGGCAACTAAATTTCAACTAAATTCAATAATTCAATAAAATCACATTGATCATTTATCTGTGTCCATTCTTAGGGCTAACCCAAGTCACTTCCTCGTCACAATTTCTACACGTTGTGGAGGCTTCTGTTGCTTTTTCACTGACACAAACATAGTTCGACGTTCCACAGTTGTTGCAACGGGCGCGTTTGAACTTGCCGTGGTGCTCTCCTGGCAAAACAATACGTTTGTAGGTTTCTTTGATCTTATTCCGATGTTTTGCTTGCTTGTCCGGTTGTCTGGTGGTCTTTCTGTTGGTTGTTTGGCCGTCTGTGTTCTGTGTACTACTCGGTACTACTCTTGTGATCCCGAACTTCTTTACATTTGTTTGATACACCGACGATATCTGAAACAATGTTGGATGTTTTGTCAAAAGTTGTTAAATAAACGTTATAGAACTTAAAATCCGAGGTGGATTTTGGTTGCTGAATTCAGAAGTCGCCTAGCCGCTAGAAACCGCCGGAAATCTAGTGCATATCATTAGTGTACACGGGGGGGGGGGGTCTTTTGAGGCCCTCCACTTCTAAGTCCTCTAACTCTTGAACGACGTGTTTTAAGGCCACCAAATTTATCGGAAATGATATAGACATAATATCTGACAAGTAAAAGACGTTTGACGTTACGACAACGTAATATGACGTTATTATGACGTCATCAATTTGATTGTATTGGCCAGACCCATGAAAAAGGGGTATTCTCGTAAAAACTTCAAGTTTTGCTACAAAAATGTAACAGCAAGTGTAGATAACAAAATGATAAAGTTTGTTACGACCTCTGTTGCCAATAGCAACATCAGTGGCGTCAAAATGACGTCATGCACATCCAAGATACCAGTTGGGCTCCGCCATATTGTATCCACCACCTTGAATTTTCAAAAATGCTTTTTTGGCAACAAATAATCACAAAAGGCAATGGAAATAGACTAAACAAATTCATTTAGATGGTTTTTGATGAAAAAATACTAGGTAGTTACAAATTCTAAGGGATAATAAGCTATTTACTATTGATCTAGCCATACCGTCCGCCATCTTGGATTTAGGCTGATGACGTCATCAAATTAGCATAATTTATGCATATCTAATTATCAAAGATATTTTAAATAACATAAAATTTTATTTATGTAACAAAATAGCAGTTATATAGTATATGAACGTGAAAAGTATATTGTTAGAACCGAAATTACCGATTTTTGGCAAAACTGCCTGTCAACAAACGGTTGCCATGGCAACAGGAAAAAATGGAAAATTTGTCAAACTTCATGCAATTGTTGCCAACAATATCTTAATTTTACCAAAATTACCAAAATTGGTGTTTTTGCTAAAACACGCCCTTCAGAAGCTCTTTGCAATAAGAAACCGAAAAATCATAAATGTTACAATATTTCCGGAAAAGTCACCAAGTTTAGTTATCCTAGCACCAACCCGCTTGCGAGTTATGCGACGTCTGTATAATATAATGCAATGCTACAGGTGGTACAAGTAATTGCAGTCGCTGACTACAGTCCGGATTCCAATCCATTTCTTTCTGTCAGGCCCAGCGCTTGTATTTGTCTTCAGACAATATATATCTAAAGCTATTAAACAGCCAAACGTATGAGTCAACGTGGTTTGTTCCACGAAGTTTTGTGCACCCCCTTTACGTATAATATACGACCCCTACAATACATATAGAATACAACACGGTGTTTCATTCCGTATCACCCGAGGTACAAGCCCAAACGCGGAAAAGAACGCCCGAAGGCCGAAAGGGTGATCCGACCCGCGGGAAGGCTAGGACCGAGGGTGATGAAGAATACAACGTGTTGTATTTTATTTTTTTAATGTATGATTTAACATTTTTTGCTTTACAATGCAGTCCACTACATTTTGTATCACATATGTATAATGTAAAATCCCAATTAACAATCGCATTAATGACTACAAGTTACTATGGAAAACAAACCCCGGTCCACTTTGTACGTAAACATTACGTAACTCTGTTCCACACTGAATGTACCGGTAGTAACTGTTACATTAACACCCCCACATTTAAAACGTATGATATGCACCCCTGTATACCATATCATCATTGCCCATACTCTTGGTCTACATATTTTCAAATCATATGGGGAACATTTACACCCCATCATGTACAATGTACTATCCCTAAACAAAATTTCCTTTGTAATCTTAGACACTAACGTCTGGTATATAATTAAGTCGTGTTTATCTCTATCGACGCAACTCTGACTTTTGGGGTTACCTCTTGTTAATCTCCGTATAGTGCTCTATGTACAAAATCAACACATACACCATGGACTTTGTAAACAGAATTTAAAAAAAAGTCTTTAAATGGAAAAGACAATTTCTATCATGACCCAAGCAAGTCCAAAACAAAAACAATATCAAAACCGAAAGTTCTCTTGCAGAAACATAACACGCTACTAGAGCGCCTTACCGAACCGTTATTCCATTCCTTTGTCATGTCAAAACCTACCAACATTCCAAATATCAAAACAATTCATTCGTTATCTAGTTATTATGCTGACAAACGTCCCTCTGACATACAAACAGCAGTGAAAAGAAACCCTCTGTTCAATGGAGGGGAAAATGAAGCCTTTTTATTATACAAAATTGCAGACATTTCGGCTTGTCATTTAGAATTCCAAGATGTTTGCAATGACTTATACAAACTTTACAATATTTAGCCACAATGGATGGATTTCTGCATTATATAGGGACGCTCTGAGTCATTTGACTCAAGACTGGCACTTTCAGTCATATGACTCAGCGCGGAGTCTTTTGAGTCACTTGACTAAAGATGGGTTGCTTTTAGTGATATGACTCAAGAGGGGGCCCTTGAGTCACTTGGCTCAAGATTGGAACCTTTGAGTCATAAACAGGGCCTTTGAATCATATGGCTCCGTGGAAGTCAACTGACTCAAGACGGGGCCTTTGAGTCATATGAATGGACTCACTGACTTTGAGTCACTTACTCGACTTAATACATGGTCCTTGTGTCATTTGACTGCAGATAGGGACTTTGAGTCATATGACGCAAGACGAGGCGTTTGCGGCACTTGACTCGAGATAGGGAGGAGTTATGGAGTGATTATATAATCCTAACCTTGATATTGCTAGTTGGTGAAATGATTCAATCAACGTGAAATTGATTGGAGTTTATACAAATCCTTATTCAATACAGACTTCATGTAGAGATACGAAAACATCTTTCCATGGCAATTTGCTCACAGCATGACGATTTAAAGAGTGGCCACCGAAGGTATAACATCATTATATAAAATGTCAGGATAGGTATAACTGTAAGTTATTGCAAGGAAATAATAGATATAATGTCTCAACACGTCTAGACAGTAAATATGGTTTTACACAGGCGGGAACAATGAAAAAGTCGTACAGATTTTGATAAGGTGACAGTTTATTATCAATCCTACGGTTTTATCTACTTTCCTCCTTTTTGTACCTCGGATACCATTGTAACGTCAATACAAGTGAGACAATCCACATTACGCTAGATATCAGGATACTCCGATTCGTAAGGATGCACAATGTGTTTTTTTTGGGGGGGGGGGGGCATCCGTGCATAAAAAAGATTACCAACAATGCACTACTCCAGTGGAACGGGGACTCCACTTGAGCAGTGCATTGTCGGTAATCTTGGGATGTCTTGCATATGCGACTCTGTATATTTTTTGCATCTGTGCACTGGAGAGATGTATTGTGGGTGTTTCAATCGTTGTCTCTCAGACCAATCTGACTGCACAACAGTCAATTTTGAAAAAAGGTGGAGATAGTCATCAATGTCTGTGAGGACAGCCATATTTTTCAAATTTGTGCCTCAAGCTTTGAATTTTGAAACGTTGAACTCAGGATATGGATTTTACACATGGACCGACATTCTTTCACCGTGTCAAGAGCTGGGAGAAAACTGGACTACATGAAGAGCACAGAATAAGGGCTTAACTAGGCTAAAGAGAAGTGAAGCAGTCCGGATAAGAGATGAGCCTGTGTACGTTGCGACAAGCTGAACGTACTGATACTATAAGTCATGTTAGTTATATGTTGAATTACCAGCTTTATTTACTATCAATATCCTGTAGCTGGATGTGGGAATTTCTTGTAATTAAGCATCGCGAAGACTTTGATTTGTAAAGGAAACAGATACTCAAAGAAGCAAGATTAGCCTCAGACTTCTATGTCAGATTTACATATATAAGAATTAAATTGTATTCACATTTGAGCCTATATTGTATTTGGAGGTATAAGACGTCAGGTGATAAAGGCGGTTAAAGGATTCAACTTTCCAAGATTCGACTTTAATGAGATAACTTCTGTTTGCATCATTATACACGTGAATGTAATAATTATGACAGACAAGATTTGTCAAGTGTACAAAAAATTTATTAAAGCGATCTTGTATTAGCAGAAAATCTAGTTTTGGATTATTTAGGATCTAATCATTCTCAATATGCGAATAGATATTCTAAAGAAAGTTTATATCCGCGGAAAAGTCCATGTAGGAATTTTTAAGATACGCTTAAATCAAATATACGACAATATTCATGGAAAGACGATTTAGCATTCGCATTCCTTAATTGGGATTCATTAGCATCCTGAGAACTTCAATTATACGGCAATATCCCTACAAAAACTATTAGCATTCGTGGAAAATCCGACATTGGAATTCTTTAGGATCCGGACATTCCAAAAATACGGAAAGATGCTGCTTAGCATCCGTGGAAAATCCCATTTTGGGATATGTTGGGATCCATTTATTAAGGACCCCAGAAATCTAAATTTTGGATATTTTACAGATCCCACTCGAATCCGTTTGCATCCGCTAGCATTTGTTACAAATACGTAAATATCCCTGTTCGGATGTGGCTACATCCGATGCCTTTCACCCAGTGTTTGTTACATAACATGCTAGTTACATAACATGCTAGTTACATAACATGCTTTTGGTTCTGAGACAAAAAGTTATGCTAAGGGAGGATCATTAGTCGATTACAAAGTAAATCATAAGTTGTTATTAAACGGATATGGAGTTTGCTGTGCGAAAAAGGCTTCTACGTCCTGTGTCCTTATTCAGTGTTTCCTTTCTGACAATGGTATTTGTTGTCTTATATTCGCTGCAAGGAAATTACAAGAAGCGGCAAGTAAACTTACTTTGTTTACCTTGGTAAAAACAACTGATTTCTATATAGATCTGTAAGCAGTTAAATGGAACACAGCCAATTATTTGCTATGCAAGTATGTTGTAAAGACACTAGTTATAAAGTCATTTACAGATTAGACCATTTATAATATTGTTTATCTTTAATTTGGTAAATATTGTTTACTTTAGTTATTTTGATAATGTTTGTCCCTCGAAGGTATGATTTTTGATACAGATCTTTGTGAAGTGTTTTCCGGCATATTTATTAAAAGTATACACTGCCTCTTTGTCTCACCTCACCTCACCAGTCCCATAGCATCATCGGCCGTAGGGGCAGCACTTCCATCACTTCCGTCTTATTTAAAAACGGGCATACTTGTACTTGTACAAAAAATGTGTTGGTACGTATACGGCCGCATTCCGTCAATATTGGCCATGGCAAAATCCTAATTGATAAGCCCTAAAGCGTGTTGGTAACATTATTACTATAAGAATTTATACCATTGTTTCACAAATGCTAGATTCTCCTGCACCATTATGTTATTATCATGATGTAATTATTTTCACTCCGTGTACCATAGGTACGGTACGGATAATCTCCAAGCAGATTCCTCCGGTGGCATTAAAACAGTAACGTAAGCTGGGGAAGGA
>NC_049979.1:33271033-33286735 GCF_000003815.2 Branchiostoma floridae | reverse complement strand
GGCATTCCTTCCCCAGCTTATGTTACTGTTTTAATGCCACCGGAGGAATCTGCTTGGAGATTACGGTACAGAGTGAAAATATTATGTACGTGATGTGTCTTCTTTCTTCTTCTTCTTTCTGCTTCTTTCTCCTGTCACAACCTTGAACCCTGAAACCAACGTATGGGGTCAAAACTGACCTCAGGCACATATCAATATGTGCCAGTATGGCATTTCTGGTCTAAAACAAATTTCCTCCTATGAGTTTGTTCGTATATATGTCTTATAACTTCTGATACGTTTATACCGAGATTGGCTCATTTTGGAGTTATCAAGTTATCCTAGAAAGTTTATGCATGGTCCATTGGGGTCAAAACTTTAAACAAACTTTTTAGACACATATTTGAACAACTAATCATATGATTATGAAATTTTGAGAATGATGTATATGTGAAATAAATTTTGGTAACACCTTTTGTATCATTATCCCTCAAACCACCATAGCTTTTTTGTGATGTAGATTCAAAACTGACCCCAAAACGTTTTGTACAAATACAGTTTTTTATGTGACTCTTTTTTTGATTTGTATATATGTATAGTTTCATTAATCTATGTGGGACAGTCTGACATGATTAGGTGAGAATACTTCTAGCTCATTATCATAATTTATGCAAAAGATCATGAGGACCACATTTTGCACCAATGCTATTCAGACCGGGAAGGTGGTTTTTGATGCCTGTACTAACTTCAATGCCGTGTAGCGCTTAAAAGGTTTATGCTAGGGCCACCAAACTTGGTAACTTTTTAGAAAATGTTAAAAGCATACATTTTCAGTGAACAAAGTATATTCATAATTTCTCATGTTGCCATGGCAACGGAATTCTGACAGACATTTTCAGACACGAAATTTTCTAATTTTGTATTAAACATTTATGTTTTAAGGCTTTCTTAGCAAATAACAGTTGTTTATCACATCTTATGAAGTTCAACGTAAATTTCATGACTCAATTCATGATTTATGCTAATTTGATGACGTCATCAGCCAAAATCAAAGATGGTGACCGAGATTACCTAGATGACGTCATAATGACGTCATATAACATGATAATGGCACAAAAGTTGTTACAATAATTTTGGCTTACTCCATTACTTACTTACATCATTCTCTGAAAATTTCGTGAGCCTACCATAAGTAGTTTAGGTGTGGGTCGCAAAAGTTTGTTTAAAAAAATGCTGGGGTCAGTTTTGACCCCACTGGACCATGCATAAACTTTCTAGGATCAACAATTAGCCAATCTCGGTAAAAACGTATAAAAAGTTATAGGACATATATACAAACTCATCGAAGGAAATTTGTTTTCGGCCAGAAATGCCATAATGGCACACATCGATACACGCCTGGGGTCAGTTTTGACCCCATACGGTGGTTTGAGGGTTATCATGTTATATGACGACATCATGAAGTACTGTAAATGCATTTAAGGTCGCGGGGATTTAATTTCGCGGTAGCGGGAAAATGATTTTTCCTGGTGGTTTTAATTTCGCGGTAACACCATAGACTGCAGTCTAATACCATTATAGAAAAAATGTTCGCGATGGTTTTAAGTTCGCGGCGAAGTGGTCACCGCGAAAACTGCGAACATTAATCCACCGCGAACATTTCTGCATTTACAGTAATCTAGCTAACATTGGTCGCAATCTTGGATTTTGACTGATGGCGTCATCAATTAGCATAAATTATGAATATTAACCCTCATCCGACCGTTACATTTTTACGACGAATCTGACCGTAGGGGTCATTTTTGACCCCATTTTGTTTTGCTCATAGACATATTTCTGCTGGCTTATTTTGTCATTTCTATGTATTTACTGTTTCACTAACCTATGAAAAATATTTTGACAAGTTTTGGTGTCAGTAGTTATTACTCATTATCATAATTTATGCAGAATATGAGGAAAACCCACATTTGCTCTGAAAATCTACCATACTAAACTTACTTAAACAATGTTTTGTTTTATCAATTTCTAAACAATAATTGTGATGATGCAATAATGCTGATAGCATAATAATGTTATTTAACAAGAAAAAATACAATATTTGTGAAAAGTAACGAATTTATTACTTAATTATGCACCATATTCCGCCATCTAAACACATACATACAATAACTCTTGTCTATTTTCCCTCAAAGATCTTTCTTGTAGGTTCCTTCTGCACATTCTGTCCATATATTGTTTTTTAATTAATTAGAAACACTTTCACTTTCATTGGCATAGGTAATAAGTGCGTATTATCATAATTTATGCAGAATGTCGAAAAAACTGTGTTTTACACTAAAATACTAAATTTCTTTCAAAATATTCGGTGTTTACTCATCTAAACAACTATAACCTGTTGCTGCAATAGCAATAATGAGGAATGCCTGTTATTTTATTGAAATATCTTGATATTTATGTAATTAATGATTCATAATTGGCTGGGGTCATTTTTGACCCCACCGAACAAGACACAAACTTTCAAGTATAGCTTATACAATAATGGGCAAAACTCGGCGAAAAATTGGTAGATGTTGTAAGACATGTATACAAACAAATTCATGGAAGGAATTTTTTCTCTGATGAAAAATGTTGCTATGGCAGATTAAAACATACGCCTAGGGTCAAAAATGACCCCATACGGTCGGATGAGGGTTAAATCATAAAATTTACTTTGAATTTTATAAGATGCCATGAACTAGTGTGGTTGGCTTAGAAAACCTTAAATCTTGAATGTTTTAACAAAAAATAAAACAAAAGGATTGTAATAGATATGCCTGTCAGAATTCCGTTGCCATTGCAACATGAAAAATTATGATTTTATTCTATTCACTTTTTCTATCAACATTTACTGAAAAGATACCAAGTTTGATGGCCCTAGCATAAGCCATTAGGGGGGTATGTGACATTAAAGTTGGTAAAGGCATAAAAAACCCATATCCCACCTAAAAAGCGTTAGTGCAAAATATGGTCCTCATGATCTTTTGCATTAAATTATAATTATGAGCTAGATTTATTCTCACCTAACATGTCAAACTGTTCAAAATGATTGATAAAACTATACATATATAAAAAGCATAAAAAGAGTCACAAAAAAACTGCACTTATACAAAACGGTAAGATTAGTCGTAAATAAGCTACGGTGATTCGAGGGTTCAGCTATTTGATGGGTTTGATTTCTTTCCGTATGCAGTTGGAGATGGCTTGTCCAACATTTTCATATATAAATGGGTTGGGCGACTTGAACAAGAAGATTGTTTTTTGTTGGTCGGTACGGTGAGAAAAGATTGGGAAAGACCATTCTGCTATGAAATTGGCTATTTCTATACATGGATAAATTAGTACAAAATAAGCCACAAATAATAATCGAAACGAGTTTGCTGGTAGTTCTGATGACGTCTGTGCACACACAGTTAGTACACTTAAACGCGATCTCAAGACAATAAAACAGTACCTGTTCCTATGGTCGAAGTCACCCCCCCCCCCACAAGTGCACAATCGGAAAGGTTCGCGTTCGCTACAAGGTTCACCTTGAGTTATAAAAGTGCAACTAACGTTATTTATTCTCTGAATATATTTATTACTCGCTTCTAGAGACAAATGCTTACATTAGTTTACCTATCTAGCGCTTGCCTTTGGGCAGTTATATTCGGCGTCATAATCTGGCGCGGGAACATCCTCCGTTAAACAGTTCAGCCAAAACGTATTTATTCAAACCTTTTAATCACGAAAGAACAAGGTTAAGAGAAGCCAACATATTTATTTTAAATTTTTTTCCAAATCAAGAAAGAAACAACTTTCCCCATTACATGATAAAACTTACTCATTTTTTAACGATATATAATCCTAAATTTCTATTTGCATCTGTTTACAAAAAGCCATATTGCACTAAACATATTGTTTTGGTCTCACTTGTTACACTGTCTGCACTGTTTACTCGTCTTTAGTCTATTTATCCAATTGAGTGATTAACCTTCGGACTATAATGTGAAAGAAATGACCATGTCTATAATTATTACATACACAGAATGATATTTCCCGTCTCTCAACATAAGAGAGCATCACGATCAGTATGGCACAACGTCACCGCCGCCGACTTTATCAGGTATGGAAATCAGAATAGGCCGATTAGTCATTTTCTACTTCTGTTCGACCACCTGCACTCCATTTAAGGCAAAGCATTTTTTCTAAATCCTGTCTCACCTAAATCAAACGCAAAAAAACTAAAATGTTACCGTTTCATCGATGCTAAATACAACTTCTATTGTGATTTCCGAATTATACACTGTAAGACATGATTTTACAAATATGTACACTCTAAGACTTGAACAACTATTCACGCTAAAAATTACCTTTATCACGAATTACATGTCCGTTCCATGGCCATAAGGCAGTAAACATTCTAGTCTTTCTTTCAGAAATATGACAAGAAAACGATTCTTGACGTGTCGGCATTTCCTTCCATATTCATATCCTGCCACAAAATCTTCGGAATTTCGAACTGAGAAGCAGTGTACCAGAAGATCACCAGTTGGACATTACCGCACATGCGCAATCGTCGGGAATGGTGGCATTCTCCTCTCTAGTGGCTGTGGAATGAAAATTGACAGCAATGAGTTTGTGATCAGAGTGGCACATTCACCGATCGAATCGTTTGAAAAGGTTATATTATTTAATTGACTTCTTTCAAAAATCATTGGGGTTTATATCAAATAGACATGTAAATAATTACACTACATTTTCCTTCTACATGATAAATGTTTCTTAATTTTTCTAATTGATATAGTTCCCACACAAAACAGAAGCTGAATCCAATTACTCCTCCTTGTCTCAACAGGATGTTGGCCAGAAGGTCAACTTGACAGTTGTGAACGACGTATTTTTGGGGAAATTGCAGAAGAAAGGCATAGATCCAAATTGGCTACGATCTCGAAACAACTCTATAATAAGCTATGTACTCAATCACAACAATAATCTAAAGACTTTAAACGACGTAGTGAGGAAGTCACATCTCAACATAACAATCACAAACTCTAAGTATCCAACAAGGGCACTGGTCAGAAAGTGAGTATAATGTTGTTGTTTTTGCTAAATCATATTCAAAATTACAGAAAATGGCAATTTAAATACTAACTTTTAACAAACTTGCAAATAATAGTAGTAGTAGTAGTTGTAGTTGTAGTAGTAGTAAAGTCATATGTAGCATTATAATAATTTTGAAGGTTGTGTTATTTTCTTTTATATGGTATAAACCTTTCTATAATTATAAACTTATGAAACGAGCACAACACCTACTTACTTGAGTGGGTCACCAAACAAAGTGCTTTATTGTCTTGTTAGTATCGGCGCGTGTGTCAGTGATTCAACCAGTTAATTTTCCAGCAGATCCTAAAATTGCATAAGATGGTCATAAACTGGCCAAGGATTGTAGGCAGCGAAGGGTGACAATTTGTCATGTAGGATCTGCCTCCAGTCGACTAGAACAACGGCTATTACTTCAGTTCTCATTGAAGTGTAAACAATTTTAATTTTTTGTTCGAAGAAAAAATCGCCTTATTTTTTTCGTGAAGCCTACCTGATCGTCTAGGAAAAATACTCTTTTAACCAAGGCCAACAAATGGCAACTTATTACCCATTGGTTATGTATTGCAGGGCGGGTAACAGACGTTATCGTTAACGTTTGTTGCAACAGTAGCGTCAATTCCGAGTCACCGAGAGGGTTTAGAAATAATATTTGTAGTAAGTTTGAACTATTCTAAGTAAAAGAATATTTCCACCACTGAAATTCTGTTCAAACAATTGAAAATGAAAGTTTGAACATGTTTGAACCTATCTGTATATGTTGGAAACGTTCGGAAATTAATGGTACAAATATCTCTTTATTCAGAACAACATCTATGTGTTTTTTATTATTGATGGAACGTACATGTGATCAAATGTTCCAACAATGTGCGTCATTTTTTCCCTCCATAAAAACTTTTATTACCACCATAAACCAAGCTGCTAAGCTGGGTCTTTCGTTTGGGTCTTGTATTTTTAGATTTTCTTTAGTAGTCTAGACACTGGTGGCTCTTTTGTGATAGGTTTGAGACAGACAGAATTTCCTGTACTTGGCAGGGATGTGTGAATTGCCCTCTCCCGAGCCCACTGACCCAGTTTTAGCACTTTGTTTCCATGTTCGAACATGTTCGAACATGTGATCACAAATGATGAATCTATGTTGGAACAGTTAAGAAACTAACAGAAGTAATGTATTTGATGTTAGAAATGTTTCTAACATGTATGAACACTGTAGAAACTATTTAGAACATTACACAGATGTTATTAAGATTAACAAAGGAAAAAAATACCCTCTTGGTAATATGGAATCGACTCTATACTTAGCCCTTTATTTTCGAAATGATTAACATTATATGATTAACATTATTGGCTACATCATTTAGACATAAGTTGTCGTCCCTAGGCTCATTTGAAAACTGAGCAGCACTTTTACACTAGGTCTGACAGAAAGCTTAAAAAGCATTAAAGAATGGTAACCTGTGTTACAGTTGTTTCTGTACAACATTTCGTAAGCAAGATGGGAGAAAAGGTTGTCTGTCAATGACCCATTCCTCGTTTTTTTCTTTAGAAAGCTGGAAAAACTGTAATTCGTCATAAAATGTCAAATTCTAGTATTTTACGTAGATAATAGTGACCGTGGCAATCATCGTACTCGTGATGGTAACGTTTTGTACCGAATTTAGCGACAGACATAAACCGCCTCCATGATCAGTGACGGTAGCGATTTGATGTGATCGGACAGAGAGCCTGAGTAGCTGGTTTATCTGTCAAACAATCATTCTTGGAACTAAATTGTTACATTTTTGGCTACTATTTGAATTATTCGTGTCTTCACAGGCGAGAGCAATTCGTAGGGGGTGAAATCCCACCCGTGGCTGTCATGATATTCCAAGCCATCAACTAATGTGAATGGTGTGGTCCATATTTTGTAAAAGATTACAGGGTTTGTGGAAAGACAAAAGGATGATATTGTCGAAAATTTGCTCATTATCAAGTCGTAAAGGCAGGCGATAGCATTTTTACATTTCAATAAGAACGAGGCATTAACATCCAATTGTTTTCTCCTTCCTGTTTGGTGCTAACCTACTACTGGTTACTGATTTGTCAAGGAAAAAGACGTAAATCATTAGCACCATGGAAATTCTTGTAACTGTTAATATGGGGACAGCAACGCTATTGAATAAAAATGTCCCTCCCTTTTTCAGTGACGGCAGATTCCCGGTAGCAAAACACACACTTCTTGACCAGCTAAGCTCCTCTGGCAGCTTTTTATACTATATTATGCTACCGTAGGATCTGCTTGGATATTCTTATGGTTCCGGGTTGGAGTTAAAATTTGCCCGGAGGGTGGTGTAATAGGCCTGAAGTGCGCTGTTGTTTCCCTAACTTTCCTCCCTATTGCTTGGTGATCGTAAGCTAAGCATATGTCGTATATGTCGAATTGCCCTGCTTCCTATGCCAGGTAAAGTGCTGTCTTCGCTGTTGCTGAGTAGAATAAGTAGGGTTGTTGATGTCCACAGGAGACAGAAACAAGCGGGCTTCAGGATTGGCCATGGGAGGTCATATATCGACCAAATCTTTGTCCTCATGCATATCCTAGAAAAGTATGATCTTGATCTACGCAAGCCCGACCTAGTCTCGTGGTCTCTCGCGAGACCGAAACTAGGTAATTCTCCAATTTACCATCGACTTTGTGAATTTTCACAAGGCGTTCTACAGTGTATACAGTAACATGTACGTTATGTTGAACATGCGGACGTAAGTCATGAAAATGATGGCGCCATTTACATAATTTATGAGAAAATACTACAATAGTTTTCTTTGCGAAGTTTTTTTGAATATTTTGAACACATTGTTATTAAGGTAGAGTAGATCGATTGATATGTTAAATGAAAAAGAGGACTTAATTTGTATAATGAATGTGAAGCATTTATGATCGGTCACTCGTCATAAGAGATCTCCTTTGTTGTTAATAGCAATGCCCTACAAATATCCTTCGCGTAATACAATCTTCGTAAATACAGCCACTCGAAAACATAGAACTCAAATACTCTTACATCAACAATCATCAATACTTATTCGGAAAAACTGGGAAAAGCAAATTTTCAATCATTTTTTTGTGTTTTCCCATTGTATTATTAATCGCAAGAGCACCCATTCTGTGATTCTCAATCATTAGTTTTTAACACTACGGCAACCATCCTGTGATTCTCAATCATCAGTTCTTAACAAATCAACTTAATTACTAAAAAAAGACCCCTTTAAATATTAGAGAAGCTTATTTTTTAAAGAATGATGATTGAGAATCACCGAATAGATGCTCTACATAGTGATAGAAAATATCTTAAAATGATAGAAAATTTGTTTCTCACAGTTAGCAGAAAGCCCATAGTTTCAGCCTGTCGTGACCATAGTCTCTATGCCTCTAGGCTAAGGGGTCTCTTTTGGATAGATAAGTTTATTTGTTAAGAACTGATAATAGAGAATGATTGCTCTAGTGATAGAAAACATTATAAAAATTGACTGAAAATAGGTTTTTCCCAGTTAGGAGAAAGCCTATAGTTTCGGCCTCTCGTGACCATGGTCTCCCATGAGAGAACCTATGGGGTCTGTTTGAAAGCAATCAAGCTCATTTGTTAAAAACTAATGGTTGAGAATCAAAGAATGGGCACTGCAGTTATAGAAAAAATTAAATAATTTATCAAAAAATTGTTTAGGAGAAAGCCTATATTTTCAGTCTCTCGTGACCATCGTCTCTTTGATACCTAAAGGGTGTTTTTTGAGAAATTAAACTGATTTGTTAAAAAATAATTATTGGGAACAACAGCAGGGGTGCTCTATTGATAAATAGTAAAGTGAGAAAACATAACAAATTGATTGAAATTTTGTACTTTTCCAGTTAAGAAAGGCCCCCGACACGTATAATGGTACAGCAGTCGGCCCCTCGTGCCCAGCCTATCGTGCCCCTATGGGCACAGTGGGCCTGGCTCCGTGAGCGCTCCTTACCACACTCCATTAATGGCCACTTGACAATACATTATTCCCTTCGTGAAACGGAGGGTTTGTAGTCAGTGCTGTTTTGATGTCAGGTGGTCGTTTGTCATCCTGATAACTAGGGAACGCGTGGATGGATGGTTTTAATTTTTAGTATGTGGGTAGGATTAGACATGACAAAGGAATGGCAGGAATTGCGTTACGGTAGGGCGCTCTAGCGGCGTGTTATGGTATTGTTGCGAAACTTCCGGTTTTGCTATTTTTTGTTTGGGACTTGTTTGATGATTTGTAAGTGGTAGGCAGCTGTGTAAAAGCATAGTAAGGTGTGTAAGTTTTGGCCACCTAGGGGTTTCGCAGGGGCGTTGAAGTAATTCTTGTTTTAGGTTTTGAGAAGGAATAATGCAAGAAGGGGTTGATGGATGTTAATGACTGTAGGTATGCTAACAGCTTACGTAATGATGTACATAATTGTATACTTGTTATGCAAATCAGGTGGTAATTTGCATGATACAACGGGTATGTGTAGATACCTTATATAGGGCGTGTCTGTGAACAGTCCAGCTGCGTAAGACCATGACAGATTGATCTGATTTTTGGTATGTGGGTAGTTCTTGAGAAGGAGAAGAAACGTACGAGGTGTTTTTTCGTCTAGTGGCTTCTGACGGTTTTGCAGGGGATGCTTCTAGGTGGAAAATGGGCTTTACGCAATCGTGGGTATTACGCAATCGTGGGTATTACGCAATCGTGATATATTTAGGTGATATTACGTCATGCCGATGGGCTGCAGTTGTGACTTACCCCATCCCCACAGGAAGTAATCCCAAAGGTCATAGTTGCGCAATAGAGAAATGGTTTATAGGGACATTACATTATACATGATGGGGTGTGCATGTTCCCCGTAAGATTTGATAATATGTAGACTAAGGGCAATGATGATATTGTATACAGGGGCGTATATTATACGTTTTGAAAGGGTTGCACATGTAACAGTTACTACCGGTACAATACACTGTTGAACAAAGCAGGGTTTGTTTTTCACAGTAACTTGCAGTCATTGATGAGCTTGTTTATAGGGATTGTACATTAGACATATGGGATACACAATGTAGTGGACTGCATTGTGAAACAAAGAATGTTACGACTGTTACATCATCATTGTTGCAACCATTGATACATTTGCTTTCGGCGGTGGATTTGTTATCCTACCTGCTGAAATCGGACAAATTTCTTGTCGGGATAAGCATTTGGTCTCTCTTCCAAGGAAGAAATTATTCATGCTGTATGTTATCCCGGACAGAAAAGATGTCGCGAGGCGTATGGTCCTATTGACTGACAAGCCCCGTGCGGGCGGATAAAGCGTTCCCGCCAGGGCACGGCCATTTGTACTGATATGTGGCGAGAACGTTTGGGCAAGAGACACGGGGTTATGTCAGAATTTCAATGAGTTCCAAGTCGCAAGCCCAAAATGGAAGTTATACTTTTATGTCTTGTTTTTCAAGCGATGTAATGTAGAGTATATAGGTCACAAGTGGTAATTAACATAATCACGTCATTTGTACTGATATGTCGCGAGAACGATTAGGTGAGAGACACGCACGGGGTCATGTCGAAAGTTCCATGAGTCACAAGTCGCAAGCCCAGATGGATAGTTATACTTTGATGTCTTGATTTCTCTGCAATTTAATCTAGGGTAGGTCGTTGTTGTTGTTGTTTATTAAGAAACCTTTTAGCCCTCACGGGCTAATCTTCCAAGCTTCAATTAACATGAATACATACATTAGAAAAAAAGTACAACAATCACAAAGTATTTACAATCGCAAGTGCTAGTTAGCAGATTCATGTCATTTGTACTGATAGGTTGCTAAAACGATTGGGTAAGAGAAAAGTGGTCATCTGAAAAGTTCCATGAGTTCCAAGTCGCAAGCCCAAAATGGAAGTTATACTTATATGTACCTGAGAAGGAGCATTCCGTGACGACACCAGCCATTGCATTTTGGACCTGTTCGCTGGGGATGTGAAGATCATTTATGTGGATCTCACCAATGACGGCCTTGATGTGGTCAACGTTATTGTTTTATGTGTTATTTTATTAATATTTTGATGCAACAGTCGATTTTAGCCCAGTCAATATAAGTCTTTATCTTCAAAAGACAATGAAAGGTATTTGCTTTGTCCATGGAAATGAATGGATAGTTTGTGTCATGTGCACAGACAAGAAAGGATGGATGATAGAATACTTTTCAAATACACCCTACTGCCTAAATCCCTTTTTTCGGCGCACCTCCCTATGTGACGGTCTCCATGCTTTCTCCTAAAAAGCGTAAGCAGGCCTTCATCAGCTCCCGTAAATCGTAGAGACACGGTTTCATTTTACACAATTTGTAGCAGGCCATAACATACACATACATTCCATTCCATAGTAAAAACCACGAACCCTGTGTCTTCGCATTATATTCTACAACTTCTCAATGCATTTCACAGATAATATTGACCACCTACTGCCAAGATTCCAAGTAACTTGCCGTTTAGATTCTTAATGACATACAAAAGTCTCCAATAATGTCGGCCTGACGTAGAATACGCTCATCCTGATATGCCCCTCACAGTTTCATATTTAAAACCAACAACATCCTCTCAACACCTCGCCTTCTCACTTCCACTTACAAGCGAAGCTCTGTGGACGACACATAACTAAAGCTAGCCAATGACACGTCTACATATAAACCCTCCACCACCGCACCATATGCATGACCCATTTCACGAAGGTTGAGTTCTGCGAACGCTTGTGTTGGTAGTTCTTTTTGCCAACATTTTATTTTATTTGAAGCACGTTTCCTTCCTTGATTGAAAATGGAAACCATCGTGACAGAATTTATTATTCTGTAAGAAAAAATAAATGGATAAGACGGTTACGGTTAACAAACATCAGTCGTCACAATGTATTAAATTAACCACAAATGTATGAAGAACTTTATTGCGCAACGATCGTGCACTGTACAATGTATGGCAAAAAGAAAGAAGAAGCAAACTTGTCATCCTTATTAATAACGCAACTATTGAATATGGTACATATACAGATCATGAATATAGAATGAAATTTGACATCCTTATTTCTAAAACAATGTGAGCTAGCCTAAAACATTGTACTACAATCGAGTGGGGCTAATTATGAGTTTCGGCAGTTTTTCTTATGACAAAGCAATCTTTTATATATTCACCTATTTTAGCAATGTGGGAGTTGTCACATCTGAATATATAATGAAATCTGCCTGTAGCATTGAGTCTCTTAAAATCTATTGTACTTGATTCGAGGAATGTGAATAACTCATTACGTGAAACATTGTACCTACTGCACTACTGTGGCTACTTAAGCCTTGTTTTCTAGTTGACCATATTTAACATATTTCATACACTCACCCACACCCACCCACCCATATATATATATATATATATATGGGTGTATATTTTTATATATATAAATATATTTTTATATATACATTTATATAAATATGTATATATTAACAGCTTCTAATGCCCATCTAGGTTCTGGAATGATACCAGGAAGACGTTTCTAGAGGTCCCGACGGCTGGACTTATCACCTACACTCTTGCTTCAACATTCTGCGATGTCATTACATTATACGGCTTCTATCCTTTTGGTCAGGATTGGAATAACAGAACTCTGCTTTACCATTATTACCAAAGTGGCCTTGCCAAAATTTTTTTTGACAAAAATAAATTGCATGACTATCCAAGTGAGCATAAAATCTTGAAATCACTACATAATTTGAAAGCTCTTAAGATGGTTACTGATGTTTGCACCTAAGTTGTCTCTAGATTGTATTGTAGCTTGAATATATTAGTGTTTCGACTATGCAGCGTACGTTATGTAGCGGACTTCTTTCCCGTTTCGGCTGCTATGTAAGATTTCCCGTATTGAACTGGGGTCATAATACATTCTTTTATATACATTTAGTAGAATTAGTTTGGGTGTACATTTTACTCCCCTCAGGTAAATTACTGTATAGGTGGTCTATAACAGGGGACTTACGAATCGATACGTGGAGAGAAATTACCTTAACCTGATTGCTACTTCTCATTCAACAAGGCATTATCAAGCAGACACCTTAGCTCTACTTAAAAATTGCGGTCACCTATCAACAACCACCGTGATTGAACTGATGAAGGCAAACCACCACAGCGGAAAACGGCTCGTCTGGTTGTATAACAAAGCAAACATGAAAGTAGGAGTTTTAAAAGTTTAGATAAAAAAAAAAAATTAATCAAAGACCCTCCGTGTATCAATGGACTCTACAGAATTACACATTTTAGATGAAAATTGGCAAAGTTCATCCAAACATACCATTTTGACGTAGCATATGCCAAAGGTGTGAAAAAAATATCTGTGGGCATATGTGCAAGGCACTTCTGTACCAAGTTTTCGGTCGTTTGGTTGAAATACCATGACACATAAGCCAAAAACGTACATTATTTGTAGTGTCTACCTGACTCCGGGTCACTGGGAAACCGTAGAAATGCAACAAATAGAAGAGTAAGCCGACCAGAGTAGTGTAGCCGGCCAGGGAACAGTGAGGGGTCGCTATCTTGAAACTAGCCTGATTAAATCTCGCTTATAGCAGCCCGCCAAACATCCGCCGGCCCTCTAGAAGCTTGATGGAGAATGGCCAAAAGCCAGGGGAACTGGGTTTTCCATTTATCATTTTCTACATATTACGTTACTTTATCATTCATCGTTAATTCATACCATTAATTACTTGTTTATCCTTATTGTATCATTATTATTCTATGTACAGTCAAACCTGTCTATAGCGGCCACTCAAGGGACTGGTAAAAATTGGCCACTATAGAGAGGTGGCCACTATAGAGAATATGCTAATTAATTGACCACAAGCAATACGTTACACATGGTTTTAGTACCCACTGATCTTTATTCACATAATACAGTACTGTACATGTACTGCAATGATTTTTACACTATATGTATTAAGAAAACAAAACCTATAAAAAGTTTTAAATGTTCTACAGTTGATATTGTCTGAAGAGACCGGTATCTTCATATTTCGTTGATCTTTCGTCTTGTATCCTTTGATACTTCGCCGTCCGTGTGTTCTCGCTCGCGTTCACACGTCAGATTCGCCCATTATGCTAATGTGGTACTCACAAGAAAAGTCACGTCATTTTAGACTCATCTCTTAATAAATGTAAGAATACAATCCACCATAGTCTGAAGTTCATATCATTTTGTCTTTGTAACAATTTATTTAGAATGTTTTTGTAATGTAAATTAACATCAGCGATAGTGTATTAGAACGTAACTTTGCCACAATTTACCTCCGTAATAGTGGTGTCGTCTATTGACCTTATATGACCTCGTTTGTCAGCCAGTTTACGAAGTTTTGTTTTGAAAATAAGTCAAAGAGGTTTTAAATCCGGGGCAGGGTGACGATACGGCCGCTGTATATGGCCGAACGCGTGCCGAAACATAGATCAGCGGTCCGCGTGGCCGTAATCGGCAGTGTTTTTGTACCTGCGGGACCGGAAATCGTGTGGCCGTGGCCGCGTTGGACAGGTGGCCGCTAAGCCTATTTCTTAATCATTACGAATCCAAGGGACCGACAAAAAGTGGCCACTATGGGCAGGTGGCCGTTATGCAAAGGTGGCCGCTAATACAAGTTTGACTGTATTACTTTACTTTATTATTATATATCATAATCAATTTTGTTTAGTTTAAGGAGGAGGGCTAAGTATAAGCTTCACAAGCTTTTTCCCTCCTCCTGCACCTGTTTTATCCATTGTTTTCGTTTTGTGTTTTAATGTAATACTTGTGCGAATAAATAAACAAACAAACAAACATATATTGATAATGTATGTAATTGTCATGAGCCCACCAGAGCCTGGCTTTTGGTTGCTATGTGGTGATTGACAGCATCACACCTCTTATCTGTCCTTCATCTCCTTGATCTGTGTCACTTGTACTGATGGTGGGAACAGCCAACTATGTATACAAAATTCTACTAAAATGATGTCTTTTTTTAACAGTTGTCCCGTTACACCGAAGAAGGAATGTGAAAAATGTGAACCAACTGTTTTTATGCAGTTGTATGCCCATATAGATCTGGGTGTACATCTAAACCCTACACTTAGCGATGACGACTGTGTACGTGCGCAGCTGAAAAGTCTGTATAGTCGTGCTAATTGTATAAATCGCAAGTTTTCCCTTTGTTCCCTACCTGTTAAGAAAAAACTTGTTTAAAGCGTACTGTGGCCAAATATATGGCGCGCAATTATGGAAATCTGTCAGTGCGGGTGTCCTCTCTAAGTGCCGGATCGCATATAACAACTGTTTCAGGATTATCATGAATCTTCCACGACGATGTAGCGCTAGCACAATGTTTGTGTACAATTCGACCGACAGCTTTGAAGCAAGGCGTAGGAAAATGTGTTATTCTTACAAAGATTAACGTCTTCCAATAATATCATAATATCAAGTCCAGCACTTGCTGACGTCAGACATGTTCTACAGAAATTCTTTTTCCAGAACTGTTATGACTTATGGTACAGGTAGAGATTTTAATGAAACAAATAGAGGAGTAAACCGGCATCACTCCTCTG
>NC_049979.1:33248865-33270019 GCF_000003815.2 Branchiostoma floridae | reverse complement strand
TGTTAGCGTGTTTAGTTTAACCAAGAATACAGAATCTCATCCCGTGTGAAACCTACATATAACAGATACAATCTGTCCGACGTCATTCCGTTACATTTGAGCTGACTTTACATAAAAGGGGCTTAAACCTCCCCCCTTTTATGTATAGGTGGAAAAAAGATGTCGGAAAGGTAGCGTTTATCATAATTCTGAGAAGAGGGATTGCTTTTCCCAAATTTCGAGTATTTTCTGCTCAATATACCAAATGCGCTCCGCTATAAAGCAGCGGTCCCGCCTGAATAACTCTTTCTTTGTTAGCGTGTTTGATGAATTCAGGAAAATCAAAATATTCTCATGGGTGAAATCATAAATATAACAGATGGTATCTTTCCGATGCTTTCCGTTACCATTGAGCTCACTTTAGATTGAAAGGGTCTATGTACGGGTGCAAGAAAGATGTCGGAAGGGTAGCGTTTATTTTTTCCAGTAGTATCGTATGTTACCGATATCGTTCCGTTACCTTTGAGCTTACTTTACAGACAACTCTCTGAACTTAGTTTACAGAAGTGGAGATTGATAGTTACAGAAAAATATGTCGGAGAGGTAGCGTTGAAAGCAAGGAGGTTTAAAAACCTCTTTGTTGAAAGGAAGCAACAGTCGCCGGGAGCACTGCGTACATGCCCCCGAGGATTTGTGTTCATAATTACGGCGTGTTCCCGTTCAGGATAAGAGGACTAGTACTGGGCAGCCTGTCCAGTATGCCGCTCGCTGTGCCGTGCAGCCAGTTGGCATCCCGACCACATAGCGTCCTCACTACCCGGTAACGTATGCAGGGGAAAATAGCGATGGTCGAGTTTCCTGTTCTCAGTTCATATAATTGCGAAAAAAAACTTTCTTATCATCTAGAAGAACATTTATCATCTACAAGTAATAATGTTCTCCCAGAAAGGCTAGTATTTTCTAGTGTGGTAACAGTTGTTGTGTTTAACTAAACCTAGGCTTAACAGCGTACAAACGGGATGGTGTTTTTTTTTTCAAATTCAAATTTATTCGCCGTCAACTATGAATTATGAATAACGAACAACGCGGCATTGGATTTCTAATTAGCAGTTCCGAGAAGAGGTTCACATGTGTCATGTGATGGGACGTTATCCAATGGCAGACAAGAGTGGGTTTTTTAAACCTAACGAATATGCAGAATTTATAGAAGAAACCAGTTTGCAGGGCGTCTGTTTCTGGACAATTCACGAATGAACCTTGGACCCGTTTTAACACACGGATTACCGGTGTGGTTTTGCCGCATATGGATTCCGACGCAACTACAAGACGGAACGAATACTAGCACACTCACGGCTTTCCGGAAACGGAGTATGCTGGAGAGTCTTCAACGGGGCACAACTCAGGGTTAATTCAACATTATGTCGTCTTGACCAGCATCGGCTGTCGGAGACTACATGGAGAGCACGGCCATCACGAAACAGTGCCCATCCTCGGGAATCTCAGCGGATTTTTCTACTGTGATGACAAGATTGAACTAAATGATGCTTGAAATGACGTATTTCCAGTCGTATCGCCCGACACTGGACTCCAAATTGTGGACTTGAATGTAGCGGAGATTCGTGTATGGATATTGTACACCGATTGTTCCCTTGGTCGACCAAACCAAGTCCACAATAAGAATTAAAATATAGTTTAGACGAAGGAGCCTCAGGTACCTAGTAGCTATGATTCGAGTAGATATGAATTCGAGACACGCATACCCAATGCACATGGTGCGGAAAGTTAAGCCACACAAAACACATAAAACCAACCTAAAGATGCGGAAAGGTTTAAACTTACGCCGCCTTTACTCAAAATAAACGACAACTATAGTCGAAGAAAATATCACGGAAAGCGTTCGGATAGGTACGTTTCTGCACTTCTTTACTTACCATTTAGGCTGTGTGAACGACACATAAACGTGGGGGAAATCATGACGGAAATCGAGTGTAAAGGTGGTCAAAAGATCACGGAAAAGTCTTAAGAAACGCACGCTTTCCGCCCGAAATATTGTTATCAACGACACCTTTAAGCGCGTCTAATAGTTGCGGAAAGGCACCTGAAGGAGTGCTGAAACGTACATACAAGTGACAACGTAAAAGTAACATTAAAGGGAATCATTATGTTCACGGAAAGAAGTCGTTAAGTTGCGGAAAGGGTGCAGAAACGTCGCGTTTACGTTGAGTTTAAGCTTGCTTAAATACCAGATTTCGTGCTGTGGCGCCTTAGCGCCCCCCCTTCGTATTTTCAAAACAGGGGGTGTTATGCTGGTCGACTTTAATAATTCATGAATTTTTATATATTTATGACGTGATATGACGTAATTAGGACGTCATTAATTGCTTTTTGGGGGATAAAACGGGGAATTCGCATAATATCCAAATATCTCACTCAAAAAGTTACAAATAGAGACTTCATATCAATATTTCAGTGTTATGAGACTTCTGTTGTCAGAAGCTGACGCAACGACGTCAAAATGACGTCAAATGACGTCATACAATGACGTCATTTGTAGTTTAGCTATCCGCCATCTTGGTTTATCAACCTTAAATGTCTTAAGATGCATTGTTTCAACATATAACGCTAAAACCCCATGAAAATGGATTGAAAACGTTCACATAAATGTTTTCTGTACTAATATACCAAGTAGTGATGAAATCCGAGTGAAATTAAGCTTGTTACACTTTTCATCTTGAAATTGGCAGCCATCTTGGATTTTGAGCAATTACGTCACCTCATTAACATAATTTATGAATATTCAATTGTAAATGTTCAACTAAGATGTGTTAGACATTACAGATATATGAAAAGAAGTTAAGTTTATCAGGAAAATCTTAAAATCCCATTGTTTAAACCAAAGTTAGTGATTTTTGCAAAATTTGCCTTTCAGAAACCCGTTGCCATGGCAACACGAAAAATTACGAACTTACTTAATTTTTTTTTCAAATTGTTGCCAACAATATACTAGGAAAAGCCACCAAGTTTGGTTGTTCTAGAAAAGCGGTTTGGGGGCTATAGGACGTCAAAGTTGCCGTAGGCACTTTTAATCCCCCCCCCCAGTCTGGATAGGGTTGACGTAAATATAAGATTGTTGACCTTGTTTCGGACAAGGAGTGTTGGGTCCATTGTATTCCCATTATTACATATACTTGAGTCTCGACATAAGATATATATATTAAATTGTATTAACCTGTCCTCAAATAACAAATATATCTCCAATATGAAGTTTCTACCATGATTTGACCACAAAAGAACTTTGAAATGTCCTTATTAATTATGCAAATGATGTATTCATTATTATAACGTTCATTTTGGTATATAAACCTGGACTAGGGGTATCTTCCCTTCCAACGACTATAGCTCTAATGACTAATACTGTAAATGCAGAATCGCTCGCGGTCTTTTAATGTTCGCGGTCTTCACAGCATGTTTCACACTTATACGGTTTTTCACCGCTGTGAATTCTCATGTGTATCTTTAGAACATTGAGGCTCGCGAAATGCAGCCAGGCAGATACCTTGTTATGAACATGAAGAAGAGAGTGAGGTTCGTGGAAAAGAATTAACTAGAACAACAAATAAAAGAGATTCCTGCAAGGCGTCAAAACATCTAACAAGTTTAAAGAGGCACATTCAGAGTAACCTTCCTGTGCGGCCATATGTTTGTGACCAGTGCAATCAACTATTCAGCCAGCTGAGCCACCTTAATACGCACATAAAAACGCATTCTGGAGAGAGACCTTACATGTGTGATGTGTGCAGCAAGAACATTAGCACATTGTCTAATTTGAAGATACACATCAGAAAACACACCGGGGAAAAGCCATGTTGTGTTGTTTCCTATCAAAGCGTAAAACAGTAACATGTTATTATACTATAAAATATCCACATGATTTCGTCTACCTACCACAATTTGTCCAAGTACATGTTAATTAGTTCTATGCATTACATATTCATATTCTTTTGTAACTAACATGTGCTATAATGAATGTATGTAGTATGTCTGTGCTATTTTTCAGCTATGGTCTTTTTTACCATTAGCCGTTGTGAACTGCTGTAAGGTTGTGTTGGTGTTATGGCCATTCATAAGGAGGGATCGAATACGGTATTTTTTATCCAAGGACTATAGTTGTTACTTTACAAACTGACCTCAGGTCGTATCAGATACAAACAATGATTTAGTAAAATGTACCCTATGAGGTAAGGTTTTAAATCTAAGGTGTAAGACTCGAAGTGTCATAATCTTTAATGTCTTGTTACATATGAATCTGGGTTTATCATTGAAATTATCATTAGCGGTCTTTTGTGACAATGCAAAAGAAAGACGCAAAACACTCTGACGTATTTAACCAAAAGACGTAAACACGTCGTTAACACGACGTACAACTTTAATCAATATAAGTATAATGTGTCAGCTCAGCTTTAACCCTATCTAGCCCGAAGTGGAGGGGGGGGGCTTAAAGTGGCCTCGTATATCTGCCGAACAACATGGCTATGGCTACGAAACTTAGCGACTTTTCCTAAAATATTGTTGGCAACAATTCCGCGAAAATACAGTGCATTTTTGAGCAAGAATTACAAAAAGGTTGCTTTTTTGTGTTGAGATGACACCCTGTTGTTACTAAGAAAGTGGTCAATTTTCATTCTAGCACTGTAGCTTTACGTTTTCTTGCTACATTACGTTGTTTAATCGCATAAACAAAATCTTACCTAATTAACATTTTTTGATAACTAAATATGCATCAGTTAAGCTAATTTAATGACGTGATAGGCTAAAATCAAAATGGGGGAAACAACGTACTAGATTAAGCATAAGGACCAAATATTCCTGAAAATCTGTTACCTGTTTTGTTAATGAAAGTCGAATTAGAATATGAGTTTTCGAACGTTTTTGATCCTATTTACGATGACTTTTGCGATTGCAATTGTTTGATGACAACAAACAGTACTTTGGAAAATTCAAGTTGTGGGATTCAAGATGGCGGACCGATCTTCAATATACTTCATTTTATGACTTGATTTTGACGTCAGCGATAGTGAGAACAGAATTTTTTATTCTATCAACACTTGCTGCTTCATATTGCCTCTTGCAGAATTGGGTGATGGTATAACAAACCGTTTGGAGATAACGAAGGTGTGTGTGTGTGTGTGTGTGTGCTGAATTACCCCCCCCCCCCGAAATACCAGGTCTATAGAGGGTTGAAATATTAGACAGATCAAAGTGTGCTAACAGATCACACTCACAGATGACACTTGCAGATGTCAAATGATATTTGATTAATTTATCCGTATCCTCTACAGTTGTCGTGCAATAATGTTCTTCTTCTTCTTATCGGCCGCCATCTAGGATTTTGACTGATAACGTCATCAAATTAGCATAATTTATGAATATTGAATCATGAAATTTACGTTAGAATCTATAAAATGTGCCGTTTTCTAAGAAAACCATAAAACTTTAATGCTAAAGCCAAAATAAAGAAAATTCGGAACAAATATGCCTGTCAGAATTTCGTTACCATGGCAGCATAAAAAATTAACTTAAATTATTCACTGAAAATGTGGTATGAACATTTTCTAAAAAGATACCAAGTTTGGTGGCCCTAGCATAAGCCATTCAGAGGCTATGTGACATTGAAATTGGTGCGGGCATTAAAACTTCCCTACGGTCTGAATAAGCGTTAGTGAAAAACGTGGTCCTCGTGATCTTTTGCATAAATTACAATAGTTAGCTAGAATTTTTCTTACCTAATCATTTGACTTTGACTTTATTCAGATCCACTTTTAGCTTTTACAACATTATGTTGCCAGCTATTCTTCCAGTGGTGCCTATTAAGTAAGTACAACTCGCTGTAGAAATCGTCACAAAGAGAGACCAATTGAATGAATATTGTAATCTATGTGGCTTGGGTCCTAAAGACCCATCTCTAATGTAAAAATCACACGATTAAAAAAAGACTGTAGTATTACTACCGAAAATATCATTGGTGTACTAGTATTGGTTTTCCTACTGTGTTACAGGCTTAAACGACACACTTCTGTAGTAGTTATCTATGTTTACAAGCAACAGTTTACTACTTTTGATCTGTTACTTGTACGCATTAAACAACAAATTCTGATAGCCCCACCTTGTTTTTGCAATGTTATATGTCTTCCTCTGTTGACTGGCTGGGCATGGTTAGGGAGAATTGATTGGTTGATACAATAGGTTCACATGACTGTCCCATACTGACAGAGTCTCCCGATGACTCCACATCAATGTGTAAACTCTCCCCACTGTCGCTGTTATGTGTCTTCCTCTGCTAACTGGCTGGGCATGGTTAGGGAGAATTGATTGGTTGATACGATAGGTTCACATGACTGTCCCATACTGACAGAGTCACCCGAAGACCCACATCACATGTGTAAACTAATTTCAAACCGTCCCACATATATTAATGAAACTACACATATGAACAAACCACAAAAAGAATCACAGAAAATTGTATTTTTACAAAACGTTCTGGGGTCAGTTTTGACTCCATACGATAAGATTAGTATGTTCATAAAGTTGAACATAAAACACCAGAAACAAACTAAAAAAAAAGAAAACTTCAAGTTAGGGGACATAAGAGAAATCATGGCAGCCCTAAACGTTACCTATAACTGAAATTTAACATACGAACGATAATAGTAGATCAATATGATTCTTAATTACATCCACTGGGGGATGACAGTGATGTTTATGCCATTGACACACAGACATCTCCCAAACATCTACTATTGCTACTTTTAGATCTCCAAGAATTATCTTCGTCTCTTGCAGTAATTGGTAGGAAAACCTGTCACTATTTTCTAAGAAATGATGTATATTAATATGTTCTCTAGTGTTACTTTTTCGCCAAATCACCTTCGTCTCTGGGCTACGACGATGCAAACGTATTATTGCATGAAGAATCCCGTAAAGCCTTGAGCGGAAAATGTCTATTGATTCAGCAGCAAAATGAGCCCATAATCCCAAAACAATAAAAGTATCACGTCCACCAGCAATCATGTCAATGTCATCAGCAACATAGTGAAGACGGCCTGCCTTGAAAAGGTAAGGTCTATTGAGAGGTAGGTACATACATACATACATACATAATTCATCCGGTTTTACACCGGTGAGGCACAGTCCAAAGCACAAGTTTTCCAGAATGATCTGTCCTTCATGGCAGACACTAGACTTGACCCTGACAGTCCAATGTCTCTTTGGTAGGTGATGAAAGCGAAAATGCAATGTTATATTTTTGGCATAGTTGGCAGCCATTTCTGGACCTTCTGATGTTCTGCTTGGAAGTTTGATAATAGTCCCATTGGCAAGGTCACGAAGGAAAAGGTACCATTGACGAACAGTAGAATCTCTTGAAGAAATATGGTTTTGCTCTCAAAGCATTTGTACACATCTGGTACTTGAAATGTGCGAGAACAACACCTGCTAGAATGCCACATTCCACCGTACCAGTAACCCTCAGACTTTGTTTCTGGCAAGTTCGGACCACATTGAGGTAGTGATCTGTCAGTTACTCGATTCTTGTTACCTGCAAACAATAAATGAGCATAAAATAGAAATAAAGCCCAAACGTGACGGCGAATATGATTTTTAGTTGGCCCAAGGGTCTCCACATTTATGCTACAGCGGTCCAGAACTTATCCGATTTTCTTTTCGAACAACCAATCAGCTACATTCAAACAACCAATCAGCGTACAGAATTTTTCGGACAAAGATATTTCAATTGATCAAGTTGTCTCAGGAAAATTTCAGAGCTCTCTCGTCCGAATTGGAGATCAGCTCACAACTACAACTTATTTTTTTCAGAACTAACGATTGCCAATCAACATAGAGCAACACAAGCTGTCAAAATACTTAATTGAATCTCAATCGTTTCGAACTTGCCTGAAAAAGTGTGCAATTTTCATGTTTTGGATGAGGCCGTTTACCCCATACAGAAAGCACTCAGTCATTTGACTCTAGACCTGGACCGGTAAAGGGCATGAGTAAAGATAAGGATTTAGGATATTTTGTTCTGCTTTTTCTGTTTTCATGTAACTAATCTTTTGTATATGTATACCTTCAATTATAATATCAATCTTGTTACAATATCCTGTATTGATTATGTTATAAGCTACTACAGGTTTATCATTCTTATTCTTGTTGTGAAATCACTTGTTTTATTGTCAGTGTACCTAGACACACTGAAAATCAGTGGATACAATTAAAAAAAAAAGAATTTTCAGACATCTGGATGACCCATCCATCTCTAACAGACAAAATAGATTACTGGACCACTCAGTTGTATAACTATCTAACCGATCATGGCTAGATGTGATCATTTCAAACTGCCCCTGCCATTAACTTTTACATCTAATTTTGGGGCAATTAGTCTTTTTTTTTATTCGAGCAGAAAATGCCGTATATTAACCCTCAAACACCCGAATGGGGTCCATTTTGACCCTAGTCGTAACTTTCTATGTGCCATTTGAATAATATTAAATTGAAGCAAAATTCCTGCCGTGACTTTGTCAGTCAATATCTGCCATACCCTCAACTAAATTTTTCAAAAGATTAGTAAAATGCTACGAAAGGATAATAAACATGTAGAACTAAATCATCACAACAACTTTGGCGTCATTATCATATAATTTTATAGCGTAAGGACGTCAATTAGGTAAAAAGGGCGGCCATCTTGGATTTTGACCAATGACGTCATGAACGTAGAATAAAGTGTACGTTTCGAATTGTGAAAGTAACCCAGATCTTCATAGGATTCAATTAATGTAAGAAATCAAAAGTCTCATTTACCAAGAAAACCGTGTTGACATTTAAAGCTTTTTTTTTTGCACACAGAATTTTTTGATGAATTACCAACTTTGGCAGCTTTAGCACTAGCAATCTTGATTAAAAACAATACGACCTTCCAGGTTTATCAGAGTAAATCCGATAACAGCGGAAGGTGGATTATATTAGACTTAGATGTAGATAATTTTCACTTCGGTCTGGTTAATCTCTACGCACTAAACAGAGACTATCCTTAATTTTTTTAAAGAATTGGAGGAAGAAATAGCTGCATTTGATATCAGTAATGAGAGCTTGATCGTAGTTTATGATTTTTATACAGTTCAAAACGCTCTGGTAGATAGATCAGGTGTCCAAAAACGTAATGATCACACTCATACGCTTGATCACTAGTCGTTCATTAGTTATTCCCCTTCCTCGTCAGAACAGTGTTAACGCAAAAAGTGGTCCTTCCGATCATTTGAATTAATTATGATAACGAGCTGAAACTAGCAACACCTTTTAAAAGAGCAAGCGTCTGTAAGAATCAAACAAAAGTGCTCAGGGTAAAAAAAATCGATTTGGCTCATGTTTTGCACAGCGATAGTACTTGGCCAACAACCCCTCAAAATAGCTTTCTTTCCGGTCAAAACTCATTGTTGCCATGGCAACAGCCTAAACAGGTTTTGAGGCCATTTTCACAGATTTTTGCATGTCAGCAACATGGAAATTGGCCAAGTTTAGGACCCGATCCCTGCCAAATGCTTTAACGCAACAAAAAATGGAAAAGGAGCTTGTTAAAATGATGTCTAGGCTTGTACAAAATAGGTATGATGTTGATGTACATGTAGCTTTCAGTCCATGGGCAGCCTCAAAACAATACCATGTTTACAGGCAACAAAAAACGTATTTTTTTGCCCAACTTTGAGGAGCAATAAGTCTCAAAGTGGTGAATAGTTTTGCTTGAAATTTATACCTGGTATACATACATAAAATAGCTATTTAATAAATCCTTGTAAAGTTTGGGTTCTTATTGTGTTAGCGTGTGGTTATCACCAGAATTAGGTCAGTTTTCGTTATTTTGAAAAAAAATGTGATTTTTTTTGCTAACTTTGACGTACGAAATCTGACAAACAAAGATGTTTCTTTGGTTCATATTTCTGTCAAATGTAGACCTTAATATTGTCTATCAACTGCATACTCGCTGAAGTTTGCATGTATTTCCTCAGCCGTGTGGCTGTCCCTGAAAGAAGGTCATTTTTACACTTATACCCAGATTTAGGTTTTGGGCCGTCTTTGAGATGATGAAAACACCAAAAGTAAATTCTATTTCTGACTCCACTTTTTATCAGATAAAGACCTTAGTATTGTCTGTCGAATAAATGGTTTTTTAAGTCTGGGGTCTTGTTTCATTGCCGTGTAGTTGTCTCTGAAAGTAGGTCATTCTGACACCTGTCCCTAAAATTGGATTTTTGGCTGTCTTTGAGATGGAGGTAAAAGACATCCAAGAGCTTTTTTCTGACTCTACTTTTTATTAGTTCTACACCTTAGTGTTGTCTATCAATTGAATGGTTCTAATGGGTGGGTTCTTGTCTTATTGCTGTGTGGCTGTAAATAAAAGTAGGTCATACTTTACACTTGTCCCAATTTCTGGCTTTCACCGACCATGCGCTGATGTTTTCACCAGGTGTAAACCATAGTGTTCAACATCAAATGAATAGTTCTAAAGGCTAGCTGAATCATTAACAGATGACTGGTCTGCTTGACTTTGGCGAATTGACTTATTTTACTAAGCTCCTTGTACATTACTATATATGTCCCTTTTTTTGCCTATTACTATATTAGGAGGATGGCTTGACTGTTTCTAGGATCACCCTATGCTGGGTTGTTGTATGGCAAGCTGCTCAACGTTGTACATAGGGCTCAGGTAGTAGGTTCTTCAGTTATTTTGGTGCGTCAACACGGTGTAGAAGTGTTATTGGCCCCATGATGCGACAATAGGGATTGAACCCATGACCAGGAGCGCCTCCCTAACTCCTAATTACAGAATCTTAGAGATTAGTAAGTAAGTACCATGGTCTTAAGTCTTGTGATCAATTAACTGTATTTCTACAACAAATGGCAAATGTGACAAATATCGCAGTGTATTTGGGGTTATGATTATAGTGGTTGACCAAAAATTGAACTGTTGTTAATAGGTAGTTGCTTTGTCTTTGACCGAAAGAAGTCATAGGTAAAAAATGGACATATATAGTAATGTACAAGGAGCTTAGTAAAATAAGTCAATTCGCCAAAGTCCAACAGACCAGTCACCTGCTAAGCTAGCCTTTAGAACTATTAATTTAATGTTGAACACTATGGTTTACACCTGGTGAAAACATCAGCGCATGGTCGGTGATAGCCAAAAATTGGGACAAGTGTAAAGTATGACCTACTTTTATTTACAGCCACACAGCAATAAAACAAGAACCCACCCATTAGAACATTTGATAGACAACACTAAGGTGTACACCTAATAAAAAGTAGAGTCAGAAAAAATCTGTTGGATGTTTTTAACCTCCGTCTCAAAGACAGCCAAAAATCCAATTTTTGGGACAGGTGTCAGAATGACCTACTTTCAGAGACAACTACACGGCAATGAACAAGACCCCAGAATTAAAAAACATTAATTCAACAAACAATACTAAGGTCTTTATCTGATAAAAAGTGGAGTCAGAAATAGAATTTACTTTTGGTGTTTTCATCACCTCAAAGACGGCCCAAAATCCAAATCTGGGTATAATTGTAAAAATGACCTACTTTCAGGGACAGCCAGACGGCTGAGGAAATACATACAAATTTTAACAAGCATGCAGATGACAGACAATATTAAGGTCTACATTTGACAGAAATATGAAACAAAGAAACATCTTTGTTTGTCCGATTCCGTACGTCAAAGTTAGCAAAAAAATCACATTTCTTTTTCAAAATCACGGAAACTGACCTACTTCTCGTGACAACCACACACTAACACAATAAGAACTCAAACTTTACAAGGATTTATTCAATAGCTATTTTATGTATCTATACCTGGTAAAATTTTTCACCACTTTGAGACTTATTGCTCCTCAGAGTTGGGCAAACAATTACGTTTTTTGTTGCCTGTAAACATGGAATTGTTTTGAGGCTGCCCATGGACTGAAAGATACTTGTACATCAATATCATACCTATTTTGTACAAGCTTAGACATCATTCTAACAAGCTCCTTTTCCATTTTTTGTTGCGTTAAAGCATTTGGCAGGGATCGGGTCCTAAACTTGGCCAATTTCCATGTTGCTGACATGCAAAAATCTGTGAAAATGGCCTCAAAACTTGTTTCGGCTGTTGCCATGGCAACAATGAGTTTTGACCGGAAAGAAAGCTATTTTGAGGGTTTTTGGGCCAAGTACTATCAATGTGCAAAATATGAGCCGAATTGATTTTTTTACCATGAGCACTGTTTTTTTATTCTTACAGACATTTGCTCTTAACATGTCAAAATATTCCACTTTTATTGACGAAGCAATTTATGTACAATGATTATCAATTAAAGTTGGAACGATATTTTATCAAACAAAACATTTAGGGTCCCTTGAACCTCACTCGGTCAATTCAGTCGCAAAAATGTTGGGTGTTTGATGGTTAAACACCAGCAAAATTCGCGTTTTTTTCTCAACCATGTTTAGAAAGGTGCGAACAGTCGCAGGCTTGTTTAGAGCAAATTCTTCAAACTGAATGCAGTTTGAAGAGAATACCATTGAAAAACCGTACTTGATGTGGCATAAGAAAATGGTTAGACATAAGAAAAAAATCAAACAAAATGGATAAACCACTTGGCTTAATTTTCTTTAAAAATAGTGATCGTCACGGAGTGTATGGACTGTTTTCTCAAGTATCATACTTACGATTGGCTGTCACGATAAGTTTGATGTTGTTGGGAACTTCTTGATTTACAAGTGAGCTAGAAAACATAAGGTAAGATAACATCCATTGAAATTTCACCTCTGTGAGGTTTTACAGTATATAAGGACTGCAATGAATTATTTGCGCTACATAAAAACTGCGTGATTACTTTTATAAGTCAGTGTAAAATGACACATCAAAGAAGTTAGCTTTAGGTTATTAGAGGGATGACACGTCGACTTCTGTTAAAGATATACCTTGTGAAAAGTAGTTTTTCGTTTGGTGTAAGCATCTCCCCATGAATCTTGGCAGTCGCTTGGCTGTTTCGTTGGCATTGTGATAGAGAATCACAAGAAACACTTTTTGGCCTTCCGCAGTACCATGTGCCATTTACAACTGGTTTAGAGAAATTGCAGAAACCTTTACGATATACATTTTCTGGGGTAAGAGAGTGACTGCAATCTGTGCTTTCTGATGAGCTGGTGTCAACAAAGTTACATGACATGATTCTCCTGTATGAAAATGAGTCACGAATTCTCCTGAGAACTTGCACAGCCTCACTTGGATGTATAAGTGTGACTGATAGTGATATGGTTCCGGACCAGCTTAAAACAAAACGGATGCTATAAGTTCCATTTTCATAGTATGTCACTCTTCCCGCTGTACTTGCGTTAGTTGGCTTTGCCGCATACAACTTAGCGATAAAAAAGTCCCTCCCAATGTTTTAAGTCGCTTCCGTCCATCTCTAGCAACAATGCCTATTGTTAAAGTGTCTCCAACAACATACGACCTTGAGGCGTTAAAAATATACACCAGTGTATTATTTGCTGTGGTAACCATATCCATGCAGCAATTTTTTTTAGGTTTCGGTGGGAATTCGTAAAAACACGTTTTTTCATTGATGTTGCCCGGAACTGTTCATTGCTGTTGATCTTTTCATACACAATCTGTAAAAAAAAACGAAATCAACGTGTCAAAAATGACAAAAGATCTAATTTCGAGGAGCTGTAAGTAACATTTCGGAGTTAACCAACACTCTTCGCGCATTAAACAGGAGTTTTATTGAATAAACGTACACAATTTAATCATCCAGTGTAGCTAGTATTGTAAGAGAAATCCCAAAGCGTGTTTTCACTTGCACATTTCAAACTGTGGCTGTGTGTTCTAACTTAGACCTAACTAAAGTTGTATATGCTTTTGCTCTTACCTATCTGATTACCCCCTTACCTCTTTGATTACCCCTAAAGCAAATATGGTAACATAGACATGTTCCTGTCTTTGATATTTGCCAACAAAAGAAACATGTATAGGTCATCATATATGAGCTTTTGCACATTTTGTACAATAGTGAAGAAACTCGCTAACAATACACTGAGCTCACCTGTGATAGGCCAAGATACATGATGAGAAAGCAACTAGCTAAACAAATCCTTTTCGTTGTCACCATCTTTAGGCGTATAAGTCATGAGGTTTCAAAAATAGGGCCTCTCTGGAAAACAAAAGTTGATCATGTCATTTTTGAAAACTTTATCCATAAGAGGATTGAAACATAAGGGATATTTTAGTCCTTAAAATTGCCTAATGTCGTAAAAAAATTAATATTAAGCTAATTTAAAAAAGTACAAATGTCAATGTTTTGGCAGAAAATGGAAGTGACAAAGGGTATTAAGCTAGTATTACGTAAATTAACGTGGTAGTTTATTTGAAATTATCAAAACTAGCTCAGTATCGCGTTGATCCATTTTATTCCACTGTTGTAAATGACGAAGAACAGGACTGGCTTTTTAAGAAAGGTATATAAAAGAAACTAAATTTGAAAAATACTACTCGTTTAAAAAGGCCATAAGGAATGATCAATAGTATGAATGGTTTTGGATAAAGAATAAATCTTACCTTTGATGGTCGCTTTTTTTTAATAAAATCTGTTTTGTAATAGGGTTAGTGCCTTACAAAGAAGAGTACTAGAAAAATGTACTTCGACCGACTGAATTGCATTTGCAACACAAATCTAATTTGAAGTTATTGTTTTAACGCACATATCAATCAGTGCATGTTAGTGGTCCCTAGTTAACTGCGATCATGCTGTTAGAGAAGAAATGAGAAGAACCCACCTTGAAGAAATAATATTCCAAACACCTCAGCTGTGCACAGCAGTATGCTACGCTAGCAAGAAACCATGAGACTACTGGCATGTACCAGTTGGTGGCCTTTAGGCTGTTACGCTGATGTTCTTGCATCAAATCGCACTGCACGAAATGACATGGAATCCTGATGAATCCGAAATCGTGCGACGGAGAATACGGAACATTTCCGAGCGAATCCGGACAAATCCATAATCCTTACTCGAATACGACGATGCACCACAAATCCGACCTATCCCCGTGCCGTACACGTCTTAGATACGAATTTCCTCGAATCCTGACAAATACGGCGGCGTATCTGGGTAAAGAAGTGATTTTGATTGGAAGTTTCACATTCGACACAACTAAGAACAGTACACCGCACTGCTAATATTTATTGACAACGACTTTTGAAGTGCTATCGGGAATCACAGCAAATCCAAATGCCGGAATTCAGCAGATTCCTCCTCCACAAAATTCGTAGAGATATCAGAACCGGGACAGCACCGCTCCAGTGTAGATGCGTGCAACATCCGACTATCTGAATACCTCAGATTTGCAGATTGTAAAAATTATCCTTAACCGGCATTTGTGCATTACCCACAAGGCAAAGTGTGCTAAGTGGGCAGAAGAAACCGTTACTTCTGGTTGCCACACAGATATAAAAGGCATTTAACCCTCAAACACCCGAGTGGGTTCCATTTGGACCCCAGGCGTACATTTTGAAGTGCCATTTGAACATTTTTGATCTGAAGAAAAAATCCTTCCGTGACTTTGTCAGTCAATATGTCTTATACATTCTCCTAAGTTTTCGTAAAGATTGGAACAATAATGTGGAAATTATAAAGAAAGTTTGTGTTCAGTCCCTCTGGGGTCCAAACGGACCCCAGCAAAAATGTGCAGTTTTTAAAGCAAACTTTGGAGGGAAACTCCTTAACCTGACAGTATGACTGCCAAACTTTCAGACAATAATAAGAATGTAAACATAATTCATCACAAAAAATTCTGTGTCATCAACATGTAATGTGACGACATCATGACGTCATTTGCCTAATCAGGGCGGCCCTCTTGGATTTTGACCAATGACGTCATGAAATTAGCATAGATTATAAATTTTAAGTCATAAAAATTACATTGAATTTCATAGAATTCAATTGTTGTCAGAAAACAGGTGTAGTTTACCAAGAAAACCTTGTTTAAATTGAAATTGTCAAATTTTATGCAAAAATATGCCTGTTAGAATATGGTTGCCATGGCAACCCCCAAAAATGATAAACTTACTTTATTTTGCAAACAATATTTTGTGATAAATTGCCAAGTTTCGTAGCTTTAGCTCTAGCCGTTCATGAGTTATGCGACATAAATGTTGCTGAAGCCTCAAAATTCCCCTATCTGGTCGGAATAGGTTTAATGCAAAACGTGGTCCTTCTGAACTTTTGCATTAATTATGACAATGAGTTGGAATTAGCAACACCTTAACATCTCAAAATCTTCCTCTTACATTGACAAAGCAATGTATATACAATGATCGCCGATAAGAAATGGTACTGAGATTTTATGAACAAACATTTTGGGCCCCACTCGGTCATTTTAGTCGCAAAAAAAGGTCGGGTGCTTGAGAGTTTTAAGCGCTCTCTGCGCTATACATAGCATCACCGTTGCCTATCCAGACTGGATTTTTTGGCGTCATTTTAAACGGGGAATTTCCATAATATTTAAAAATTTCAGACAAAAAGTTACCAATAAGGCTTCTTATGAATATTTTAGTGTTATAAGACTTCTGTTGTCCAAAGCCGACGCAACAACGTCTGTAGTTTAGCTATCCGCCATCTTTGAATATCAACCTGAAATGGCTTCAGATACATATTTTTTCAACATGAAATGGATTGAAAACGTTCACATGAATGTTGACCAATAACGTAATCTCATTAGCATAATTTATGAATATTTGATAATAAAATGAAAAGAAGTTAAGTGTAGCAAGAAAATGTAAAAATAAAACTGTTTAAACAAAAATTTGTGATTTTTGTAAAATTTGCCTTTCAGAAACCCGTTGCCCTGGCAACACGAAAAATCATAAACTTAATCAAATTTCAATTAACTGTTGTCAATGATATTCTAGGGGAAAAAACATCAAGTTTACTTGTTCTAGCACTTCCCATTTGGGAGCTATACGGCGTCAACGTTGGCATGGGCTCTTTTAGAAAAAGATGGTGAATGTATGTTAAGAGTTAGAGGACTTAGGAGAGGAGGGCCTAAAAAAGGGTACTCCAGGAAAGCCATGCTACAAAAATGTGCAGATAACAAATTGATAATGTTTGTTATAACTTGTTTTGCCAATAGCAACATCAACGACGCCATACAAATCTAGGATACCAGTTGGTCAATAAGAAAGAATTAATAATTGACCGAAGGAGGTTGCGTATTTCTGCTGAACATACGACATGTTTAATATTCGAATCAGCGTAGTTTAAGCGATTAAGAGAGACCTCCTCTGTTTACCTTTAAAGTTATATGTTGCCAAGACGTATTCAAAATTTTGCGTATTTCTGTAAAACATACGACATGTTTAATCTTTGAGTCCGCACAGTTTAAGTGATCAAGGGTAGACCTTCCCCGTTTAGCTTATATGTTGCCAAGACGTAGGTGAAATGTAGTGTCTTTCTGTAATACATACGACATGTTTAATTTTTGAATCCGCGCAGTTAAAGCGAATTAGGGGAGACCTCTCCCGTTTTCCTTATATGTTGCCAAGACGTATATGAAATGTTGCGTATTTCTGTTGAAAAAAGACATGTTTATCTTTAAATCCGCACTGCATAAGCGAACAATGGGAAACCTCCTCCGTTTACGGTGCACACCCCAGTTTATTTGGGGTCTCAAATCGATGCTGCGCACCCTCAAGGCGAGAGGCCGTCTCTTCAAGAAAATAAATCTAAAGCAGAAAAGCCGTATATGGGAATGAAGGGTATCACTCCAGCTATAAGAACAGCCGGTTTTCAGTTTCTTCACTCTCTCTACTTTTCATAATTTTTGGGGGAGAAAAGTTTTTTTACCGTAAAAAAAATGTGCAAAAAAAGGGGAATTTTGACGTGGAAATAAACCCATCACCTTTATTTTAGTCATGAAAATGACTGATATTGTCGGAAAGAGAATACATCTAAGATTAATCAAGCAAGAAATAAAGAAAATCGTAACACTGAGATTTTTACAATAACCCGACGCGCGAGGCATAGCAACACGGCTCACAGACCGCATATGGACGGGGAATCTGGGACAACGGGCGAATCACTTCCAACGCGTAGAAATACAAGGAAGTGACACTCGGGCCCAAAACCAATTTGCACCAAAAACACATCACTTCTTACGCTTTTTAGCCATGCCAGTATTAAATGCCACTTCGCAGCAGATTATGAGAAATTTGATCTCAAACACGGACCCTCGAGACCCTTTCGTCACATTTTTGTCGCGCACTATCTCGGAGAATTGGTGTGTGCACCGTTTAGCTTAGATGTTGCCCAAACATATGTGAAATATGGAGTATTTCTGTAAAACATACGACATGTTTAATCTTTGAATCCGCGGAGTTAAAGCGAACAAGGGGAGACCTCGCCCGTTCAGCCTATTTGTTGTTAAGACGTAACGTTATATGAAATGTCGTGAATAATATTTTGAACAAACGGCATATACTTAATTTTTTAAATCCGCGTAGTTTAACCCTATCTAGACCGGGCTTTTTTGGTATGCCTGGGACGGGGGGGGGGGGAGCTGTTTTGACCCCCCCCTTCGTAATTTCAAAACGGCTTGGGTTACGATCACCAAATTTAGAGGGAATGATGTACAAGTAATTTTTTATATCTTCTAAAATTTTTGTATCGTTATGACGTAATATGACGTAATTATGACGTTATAATGTCATATTTTGAGCAAAGTCTAAGTTATGAAATTTCAGCTATACTTACAGGTATTAAACAAAACGATGACTATAAAGGTTACATGGTTGGTGTCTAAGTCTTCCAAGTCTTTTGTTGCCAATGACGACGACATTGAAAATGTCTTTTGTCCGCCATCTTGGATCGACAAGCTTGAATTTTCTAAAATACGATTTTTTCCACATTTAACCCCAAAACCCAATTAAACTGGACTAAAAGGTTCAAGTAATTGTGTTTTGTAAGAAAATTAAAGATTTTGACGGTATTTGAGTAAAAATAACATGTATTTATCATTGAAAATGTCATTGTCCGCCATTTTGGATTTGCTGAGAATAGCAGAGGAACAGCGTGGATTTGTGATGAGACGGGAGGACCAGAGAAGACCTGAACTATGGACACTTGAACAGACCCATGAACTGACTTAATCAGATATTTGCCATCTGAGGAGACCACTTAAAGTAGCAAATTTTAACGTATGATAAACTATCTGTTTTTATATTGTCAAACTGATGAGGGTTGATTTACGTAGGGCGTTTCACTCGCCGAGGACGGCGAGTATTTAAACTGGGGGTAAGTGTAGGACCCCGTTCATACTAAGCTCGTCAAATCGGATTCGGTCAAGTCGCATAGCACAGACCTGGTTCGATCGAACGTGAGTTCAATAGTGCGCGTTGAAATCGCGTCCAAACTGCAATAAGGTTCAAGCTACATTCCTTGTAGTTTACTGAAAAGCTTGTACTTATTCTTAAAGTTTTTCACCTTCGTGCGGCACTGTTTCCAGTTTTTTTACATACCCTTTCGGCGGCCACCTCCATGTATATGGTTTTGTTTCGATACGCTCCCTTCAGCTTTCTCTGAACTTTACGTCCCCATCTGACCACAAAGCGCCGCCCAGTCTGCTATATCCGCGGAATATTCCAGTCATACCGTTACGATGTATAAAAACTTCCCTTCAAACAGTTTAATGACAGACGATATCGTACTTGATTTGACAGGAATACCTAAATTTGAATACAATCCCTTGACCAATGACGTCACAATACGCACATGAAGCCGGCTCAAATCACATTTGCGTTCAGACTGGAATCGCGAGTCGCCCGAGCCACATCGAAACCACCTCCAGATGTGGTTTGGGATTAAGCCGGCTTCGATGTGACTTCGACCGTTCATACTAGCCACATGAATCCCGCTTCGGTGATTTCGGCTCGAAATCCGATTTGGCGAGCTTAGTATGAATGGGGTCTACGAAGGGTACAATTCTGCGTACAAGTAGAAAAGTACATTCTAAGAAACTACAGTTTTTACAGCGAACGTAAACGACGTCGAACAGCGACGTTGGCGTTCGTTCCGCAGGTGTGGAATTCGAACGCGTTTTCGAACGCGTTCGCACAGTTGAATAAAGTGGAGTTGAGTTTTGCGATCCAATGTGTGCAGTCATGTTCTTCGTTTTTCCGTCTTCCGCCGTGTGTTATGTCTCCTAAACCCGCTGCAACGACCCAAACATCAGGGGATCTTTAATACCAACACTCCGCTTTCCCTACATTTTGATCGCGGCTATCAGCACTTTACCGACATGCGGTTTTGCCAATTAAAACCTTCAGTAAGTGCCTGCCAATTGATGCAAATTTGACGTTGTAAATATCTAATCCATATATAAACAGCCTTGTTATATTATTGTGTTGGATTAAAGTTCCACTAGGAATAGAATCCCAAGGGACTTGCTATCAGTTACACTCTCTTTGAAGTGTTATTTTCTGGCGACTCTACATAAAGTGGCAGACAAATGTATGTGTAGCAATGTCCGGGGAAACAAAGTAAACAATACACTAAACAATTTTGGGAATGCGCAAAAGCCCGCTTGTTAAATTATGGTTCAGTTTTGAATATACTGAAATGTGTTGGATTAAAGTTCAGTGCCGTTATACCAAAATACTATATTTTAGTTTACTCGATTCTTTACTGGTGAATATTGGAAAACTTAATAATAAATAATAATTGTATCGGGTAAACTTTGTCCGTATCCGTGTGGTACCAAAGGCGCTCGAACATACTATTTTAATTTCTGTAGGCTTATTTTCTTTTCGGATTGATAGCCCAAGCACTAGATAAAAAAAACATGATCTAAGAAGGCTAATTTAAATCTGTCACTTACGTTTTGTGACGTTCATTTGATGTCGCTGTTGTTACGACTAACAACATAGGTAGTATATGACATTATTATCATATTAAACTTTCTAATTTATTTCAACTTTGTGTTAACCATTTTTTTTTACATATCCTGTTAAACTTTCTAATGCATCTTAACTTTGTGTTAAACCATTTTTTTTGCATATCTTCCATTTTTTTAAATTGAGCAGAGCACTTGGGGACTA
>NC_049979.1:33226160-33248765 GCF_000003815.2 Branchiostoma floridae | reverse complement strand
TGATAAATCCCGGGTTTTTCTTTAAAAAAACCCACTATATTATCAGAATATATGTTAAGAATGGGAAGTTGAGTCATTATCAATAACACTGAAGGTAGCAGGCATTACCTGGGGTACAGACTCTGGTCTATACATAGGCGCTAGGCCAAGGAATTCTTGTTGATTCGTCCGTACACTTTCGTTCTGTGCCGAGTTGCCGGGTTGGAAAGTACTCGGGATTACCCGAAGGTCGTGTGACTTCAATGATTAATTAGCAGGATGCTACTGATGATAATAGTCGTAAATTGATGTAAGGAGGGGTGCAGATGTGTGGGCATCATTGTGAAAAGGTAGACGCAGTAATGTTTGAACTTGAAGAAAGTACAGAAAAAGTGTCTTGATTCATATTCTTATGTGCAAAATGTGTGACACAGGTCTGTATCAACATGTTCTGGTGCACTACAGCTGAAACTGTGTGCCACACACGCACGCACGTTTTAGAATAGGTAACTGCTACTAGGTAACTACCCGTAAGGGCGCAGTCACATAGGTCCTGCGATTGTTGTATGATTTTGATGCCATGGGATTTTCAAGCAGGTTGTGCCAGAACCAACCACCGACAACGATTCAAAACAGCATTTTGTGTACCAAGACAGTTGATACGTACATTTTTGTTCGGCCAAATGACTTTAGTTAGCGATCGTACGGCGATCGCACGAGCTATATGTGACCGCGCCTTAATACGAGATCACAGGAATTCCGCTTTACTCTGTAGCGGGCCTGACGTATGTTTGTTATACGACATCTCTGCAAATAAGTAAATGAACTATAACCTAGGTCATCATTCAGCCTAGTTGGTCATAATCTCCTGCCCGCGAAACAATGTACAAAGACTATGAAATTGCAAGACACAGATGATACAATTAATTGTTATATCTTTTTATTCGTTTTCAATCTTGGAATCCCTGAGCAGCCTGTGAGGACAAAGATGTCATATTGGCCGAAGAAGAACTTTATTGCATGACAATTGTACACGGTACAATGCATGGCAAGAACTATTACACCAAGTACAAAATATAGGTCATCATCATCGGTCGACGTACTTACACACGACAGGGTTATACCGCCCCTTACGGAGTGACATACCCTTTCGTATGGCTAATTAGAAGACGGGGATGTGCAAGGTATCCCATTTGGGTGAATAACGTAAATCACGTACTGTGTGGCTGATACGAGACAGAGGTTCGCCAGGCCTCCATCCTGGTGATTTGCAGTGAATCGCCAACTCCAGACAGCAGGATTTGCACCATCGCACACCGCACGTTTGGTGGGTTCAAGTGCGCGAGGTGTTGCTCTCCCTAAACACAGGACCTTCATTTAACGTTCTATCTGAGGGACAGCCGTAGCCGAAGCTAGGTACTCATTTTCACCTGAGTAAAGTGAGGAAAGCCGCGTAAATTGCCTTTCCCATGGGCACAAGATCGGTGTCACTGCTGGACTTAAACTCGAAACCTCTCAGTCCCGAGCCAAACACGCTGCTGCTTCGCCACGCGATCCCACAAAGTAGAGGTACCGGTGTCGAATAAAGCTTAGCATCCTAGTTAACGTAACAAGGACTAACATGATTCTTTGCATTTGTTGTAGTATTGCAATGGAGTGGGCTAATTAATCATAAGTATCCGTATTCCTTCAAGCAGTCCTTGAAGGAATATTTGCCTATTTTTGCATTATGCGGGTTGTGACATCTAAAGATATATACAAATCTGTTTGTAGCATCGAGTCTATTGAAATCTGTTGTACTTGATTCGAGCGATGTGAATAATTCATTACGTAAAAACGTGTATTTAGAAACATTCCATTATAAAGTAAAATTCATCTTCTTTGGGTTTTGGGCAGAATGGACAGAACCTTTGGTCAGGGGCTACATTGTACATGTATAGTATGTGCCTGTTTCTATATTCAATTTATGGCTACTGATTCTTAACTAGTTATTGCTTTGCAAATGTACGTTTCTTGTTCATAACATTCTTTTGAAGCTGCATGCTTTAGGTGCAAACCTTTGGTATTATTTCTCTGATTAAGATGTTTAAAATTCAATGACAAGTTGGTGGTCATATGTTGTTTAGGAGCTGTAGGGGTATGCATGATATTCCAACCTTCCAAGATTGCCCCTAAAGCTGTGTTCGAATAGGATTTTTATGCAGTTAGTCAATAGGTGACCAATAATCATGCATTAAACTAACGCCACCCGACCAGCTTCAGATATCTTCGCCACGGCAAGCTTTTAAAAAATGCTGTTGTTTACAAACTGTGTTTCTAGTATTACACATGCGCAGGTTTGAAAAAAAACAATGCACGAACTGTTCACAAAGGTAACATTTTCTCTATCTGCAACCATTACAGCTGTAAAAGTGATGCTCGTAGCCAAGGTAAAAGCAAACGTTTTCTTAAAAATCATGTTAGTCATCTTACTAGCAAATTTACAGCTAAGTATTTGTCATACGTGTTTCTTGCTTTACCTTTGTGTTGCTGATATAAAGATAAAATGAATATGGTTTATCTGGGAAAATAAAGTAGTAACTAGTTACAAGGGTAAGAACAGAAATTGTAGCTTGTAAATGTAGTGCTACATTGAACATCTTCACAGTTGTATTTTTTACTTTGAAAATTAAATATATACAAATTTTAAAATGCCAATTTTGTGCATATTTTTACGTAAAAATTCATTCTATCCGATTACGAAGAGTGAAATGGGCAAAGAAATTAGAATCTGGTGTTTCTTCAAGCTGGAGGGATATCTTTCATTGACATTCACAGTTTTTTGTTATTTACATATTTCCTAGAAAAGACGTTCTCACCTAATTAAGGGTGCTTAGTCTCGAATTAAGTCCCAAGATAAACAAGGTTGTACAGCATACAACTCGTCACTATTTACCTTTAGCCAATACACTGATAAAGCTATCTTTTTTCTGAATTACACACTCCCTTTTTAAATTCTTTTAAGACGTATTAAAAGTAACTAGTACGTTTTTGCATCCTATTGTTGACACCGACATGTAATCTATTTTTTGTGTTTATTGACTTAATTTTTAGAATGGTCTTAAGAATTGGTCTAATGGGCAGAGCTTGCTGGGTCTTATTGCATCGCCGCGTTGGCCTTTTTATTGTGTTCTGCACTGTGTTGTTGGTGCTGTGGCAGTTGTCATCTCTTCTCACTGATGTCGATTCACCCCGCTTTGTCAAGTCTTCAAGGTAATACTGAGTAATGAACCTCGATTATTTTATTCACCAAATCAAAGTTGGCAACGATTTTCTTTCTGAGTTTGACTATTTATTAATTTCAAATTGTTCTTACTCCATACTCATAGGTTATCCATTGCAGTCTTGTATCTAAGTAACAAATATTCTTACACCTTTCTATTTTTACCACTAGGTCCGATACAGTAGCGAACAAGAGGAAAAGCAAACCACACATCGTATTCATCTTGGCAGACGATTATGGATGGAATGACATTGGGTACCATGGCTCATTTATACAAACACCTAATCTTGACAGGTAAAAGATTAAGGGAGTTGTGGCACTATGTACATATGGGTTGTAAACGAAGAAATCTTGTGCTGCCTAAAAGGCTATGCTTTTTTTATTTTACATGCTTATGGTCGACCAACAGAATACAACATAAGTTGAAACGAAATCGGTTAAGTCATTTTCCTGTTCATATGGGTATTCACATTTTCTTTTTCTTTTTAATTTCATTTCAATCTTGATTTCAAGTTATATAGTGATTTCAATAGTATTTTTAAGGTCTTTCATACCTTAACAAACAAGAGTTTGTATATATATATATATATATATATATATATATATACTCAATGGTCACCACGTAACAAGGCCATGAAGGCCACTCAAGGTTACGGGTTACATGATTGGAACTGTAACAGCAACTCTTCGCCCTAGGTCAGAAACATCATGATTGAGACCAGCCCAATTGCTCACTATGAGTGAGGACTAACTGACCCAATAGGCGAAGCAGGGGTTACGAGGGCTGCTCGAGAGATACCCTACCCCTATTTTGGCCGGAATGGTTTGATCCGCTCGGGTGGATGTTCGCACATGTGGAGGGTTCTTTAACGTGCTTGGGGTGTTGCTCTCCCCAAACACGGGACTTCCATTTAGCGTCCTATCCGAAGGACGGCCCAAGCCGAAGCTAGGTACTCATTTTCACTTGAGTGAAGTGAGGAAAGTCGTGTAAAGTGCCTTTCCCAAGGGCACAAGATCGGTAACACAGCAGGCGGATTCGAACCCGCAACCTCTCGGTCACGGGCCGAAGAAACTACCACTGCGCTACACGGTCTCACCAATGTGACCATATGACAGGTATTTGAGTCGTACAATGGCAAACACTGCAAATATAAATTTCCCTCATTACTTATGCAAATTAAGTGCCAGTTTGCGTAATTTGCACTTGATTATACACATCTCTGTCTTAGCTACCTACGTACCAAATATCATCTAAATCTGTCATTCCCTTGTCCAGTTATCCTCCTTAGAAGATTTCGAGAAAAACACCCCTGCAGTTCTAGAGCAACCTGCTAGGAGACCCAAAGATACACCACATATTCCTTACGTCACAAGTTATCTACCACCAAAAAATTAAGACCATAGCACATCCAGGTCAAAAGATGCACACAAAAATGGAATTTCTGCTGCAGTACTAAGGTCGCATACCAGGGGCCCAAAATTAACCTTGACCTTTGTTTTCAAAACACCTACCCACGTACCAAATATCATAATAATCAATCAGAGGTTCTCGAGTTATGCTGACCACAAGTATCTGGAAGCACAAACATAAATACAGACACGCAGACACACCAAAAACTATATCACCATTTTTCATGGAGATAAAAACCAATCCATGTAAATAGAAGATCATCATTTAACAGCTGAATCTTTAGTTTGGTAAGGAAAAAAGACATTGAATTTAAGATGTATATGAAAAAAAAACGAATTTCTTCGAGATACGTTTTGCATATTGAAAAATCTCAATCATACAACTTTGCAATATTTGAGGTGTATCAATTTCTCGTATGTTGTTATATGCTTGGTATGTTATGGCCAGTTTCCATTTTCGGCCGTCGGGCGATCCGACTGATACCTCGGTTGATAGGGAACACACCGTGTTGTATTCTATATATATTAAGTCCGTTTGAAGGACCTCGTCTCATTACATATTTGATTATAAGAAAAAAACTTCTTAAAGATACGATAGTAATTTAAACATGATAAAGAAAATTTCAAAAGGTAAGAAAATGTATTTTTGACCCATAGAGAATAAATTATTGCCCCCTGTAATAGGCTGGCATCAGAGGGAGTGAAGTTAGAGAACTACTATGTCCAGCCTATATGTAGCCCATCAAGGGAGCAGCTTATGACGGGTAGATATCAGGTAGGCTGATTCCTCTTGTCTTTAGAGGCCATTTATAAAAGTCTTCAATAGATGGATATAGAATTACAAACGATAAATGCATTGACGTTGTTAATGTATATGTTCTTTACAATAGAATATGTGCATTTTTTCTTATGCTTCTTTTTTCGTCATTTTGACGTCGTTGCGTTAGCTTCTGACAAAAGAAGTCTTATAACGCATAAATATTGATAAGAAGCCTTTATTGGTAATTTTTTGAGTGAGGTATCTAGGTATTATGGGAATTCCCTGTTTTGGCAAAAGAAAATCAATTAATGACGCCATAATTACGTCATATTACGTCACAAAGATATGAAAGTTCAGGAATTATGAAACTCGACGAGCATAACACCCCCTGCAAATTTGGTAAGCCGTTTTGAAAATACGAAGGGGGGGGGGGGATGAGCCAGAATTCGTAGAAAATAATAATTCTGCACTTGCTGTTATATTCTTGTAGCATACCACAAAATCTTGTAATACCTACGTTTATTGTTCCCATTGATACAATAAAATATTCCGTCATGAATACAAGTTTTAGATATTATGTAAACATTATTCTCTTAATATATAAAATTCATGCAGTACGTCATTTAAGCGTTAGAAGAGTTTGAAAGGACCGTTATTAGAATTCCCTTCGTCCTCGATTGGAAAAAAAATGTCTGGTCAAAAAGATCAGGCTGAATAAGATCTTAAGAATTCTTTAAAGATGAAAACGTCATATCGAAACAGTAGTAATTTCTTATTTTCAGATTCACTATGGACTGCAGCATAGTGTGATAACACATGACCGCCCTCATGGTCTCCCATTGGATGAAGTGACTCTGCCTCAAAAGCTCAAAGACAATGGGTACTCCACACACCTAGTCGGCAAATGGCATCTGGGCTTCTTTAGACGAGAATATTTACCATTGAGACGAGGCTTTGATACTTTTTATGGTAAGTCTCAACCTTTGGAATATTATTTAACATAAATAACAGAAAACAACTAATATAGAACAACACTTACCGACAACAAATACCACAAGCGTTCGCAGAACTCAACCTTCGTGAAATGGGCGAGGGTGTGGTGGTTTGACGGTGTTTTTTATTATAGACATCTCAGGGTCTAGGCTAACAGTGTATGATACGTCCGATTGGCAAAATTGTCCGGAATTCTACAGGATTTTTCCGCGCCTATGTAGTTGCATCATCCCGTTGGAGTGGAATAATTTGGGTTCACAGATTGTCATGGTATTTGGAATGCAGATAGTTTTTGTTATGAACTGTGAGCGAGCGAATGAGTGAGATAGCTCTGGAGATGCCTTACATAATCAAATTTTATTATACAAGTCATGGGCTAATTTGCATAGATAATTAGGACAGTTTAAAAGCCTACTTCATGTCATAATAGCAGATACTCAAACATAAGACACATGTAACAAACAAAGAGAGAAATATTAGCCTAACTGAGTATGTTCGATTGGGCCACAGCAAGTAAATTTTATGGATGACATCCGCGCGCGCATTAATGTTCGCCTGATTTCAGGAAAAAAAAAAACAAGAATTTTTTTTTCTGCAAGGACCGTCAACATGACGATAAAGTACCAAAATGAGGAAATATATTTTGTTGTAGCCTAATGATTGTACTTGCACAAGTGACACTTGCGAGGTACCCAAGACTGTAGTTGCAGAAATAAAACTTATTGGATATATGGAAGCTATGAGTGTGCTTACCAACTTTGTTGATGATGCCAGTCTACCACACTATATAGTGTCACTTTTACCACACCAGTACATGTCTTAAAAACAGGAATGAATGCCTTGTTGCCTCTGATGCCATGTTTTGTCCCTTTAATTCTTTTTACAACAGTGGTCACAACTTTATGGTGCCTATATTTGAAAATGTAGCCATCTTGTTTGTTTCTACCTATCTTGTTTTTTTTCGTCCGATCGCACGTTTTTTGAAGTCTGTAGAGGATGTCATCCATAAAATTTACTTGCTGTGGCCTTGGTAAAAATTCCCGGAATTTACAACAAGTCTTACGCACGTGCGTGATTGAATCATTCCTTTTGAGGGTAATAACACGGGAAGGGTTGACGGATCGCCATGCTTTTTGATCTCTAGGTAACTTGGGGGATGCCTTCTATAATCAGGTATTTTATGCAAACCAGGGGCTAGTTTGCACAATTAATCAATCCGCAGCATTTCATAACAGGACAGTCAAACGTACATGTATTGCATTTGTAACTGGAAAAAAAAAGAGATATTTATAGATATATATATAGAGAGAGATATCAAATATGCAAATTGCTACCTAGCTCAGCAATGTAGTACGTTATACACTTCCAACGTGAATAATGGACTATCGAGATAAAACATGTCAATATTGGCGGCTTAATACATTGCATGGACGTTTCCATAAAGTAATATAGTTTTCTTGTACAACCCCTTTAAGTATAATATACAACTGCTGCAATACAGATAATTATTTTCGACTTGTTGCTTGCAACAATGATCATGTACCATTCTTTGTTTCACAATGCAGTCCACTACATTGTGTATCCCATATGTCTAATGTACAATCCCTATAAACAATCTCATTAATGACTACAAGTTACTGTGAAAAACAAACCCTGCTTTTTTCAACAATATATTGTACCGGTAGTAACTGTTACATGTACAACCCTTTTAAAACTTATAATATATGCCCCTGTATACAATATCATCATTGCTCTTATTCTTGGTGTACAGATTATCAAATCTTATGGGAAACACGTACACCCCACCATGCATAATGTACTGTCCCTATAGTACCATTTTTTGTTGACTTTTGGGGTCACTTCCTGTGGAGACGGGGTAAGTGCAGCGTGGTAGCAGCATGACGTAATACCACCTAAATATAGCACGATTGCGTAATACCCACTCAGGGCCACTGTAAAACCCATTTTTCACGTACAAACATCCCCTGCAAAACCGTCAGAAGCCACTAGACGAAAAAACACCTCGTACGTTTCTTCTCCTTCTCAAGAACTACCCACATACGAAATATCAGATCAATCTGTCATGGTCTTACGATGCTGGACTGTTCACAGACATGCCTTATATGAGGTTTCTACAGATACCTATTGTATCATGCAAATTACCACTTGATTTGCATAACAAGTATACAATTATGTACATTATTACGTAAGCTATCTGCATACCTACAGTCATTAAGATCCATCAACCCCTGCTTTCATTATTCCTTCTCAAAACCTAAAACAAGTATTAATCTCACCGCCCCTGCGAAACCCCTAGGTGGCCAAAACGTACACACCTTACTATGCTTTTACACAGCTACCTACCACTTACAAATCATCACCCAAACAAGTCCCAAACAAAAAATAGCAAAACCGGAAGTTCCGCTGCAGTACCATAACACGCCGCCAGAGCGCCCTGCCGTAAAGCAATTCCTAATCCTACCCACATACCAAATATCAAAACAATTCATCCACACGTTCCCCAGTTATCAGGCTGACAAACGACCCACTGACATAAAAACAGCACTGACTACAAACCTTCGTTTCACGAAGGAATAATCGATGATATGCCGCATGGCCTTAGGGAAAGGGATTGTAGCTTATATGGTCTTAAATATTACTAAGAAAAGGAAATCTAAAATAATGTTAAACTTCATCTGATAATATCTTATTTTTTAATCGTTAAGTTCTGTTTTGTTCTCAAATGGGGGGGGGGGGGGCTCGTCTCTAAATCACATGAAGTAGATTTCTAGCGAGGTCAATGATGTCGGTTCTTTCAGATGCAGAGTAACTATTAACGATAAACCGGTGGCACGCGAGGGGCAGGGAGGAATATTTCACACCTATTTTCCGCCGATTACTGGCTGTTAGCTAACGGCGATACATTACAAAGGATAATTTTTTGTGAGCTGCTCCCTTCAAATGCTGGTTATATGGCATGGAAGGACGGACTGAAGAATCAACAGACAACACGACTTGAGTACATCACACACGACTTGAGTACATGACAACTTACTACATCATCAGAGGCGTTTGTTTTACCTTGTTTCAAGGTCCAAGCTGTGAGTTTTAGAACTACTATGGGACGAACGAACTCTTTTTTTATGTTTTACCAACGATGCATAACGTGTCATGCAAAACTTTACAAGCACTAGCCATCGTTGAGTGCATGCATGTATATGCAAAGGACATTGTCAAAATTCATTTTAATAGTTTGCTAGTGAAGTAGAGCATGAATAAATTATGAATCGTGTTTACACAGTTAGGTGACGGGCGTATTCAAATGCTGGAATTGGGTTTGCATCACATAGAAGCAACCTTTCAAATATGTACACGTCTTTGTCAAAGTTACAAATATATTTAGATTTGATTTCCCTCCATTTTTTTAAATCGGCCAGTTCCTGGAGAGCTTGCTCTTGTTGGGAAATATTGGGTCAACTCCACAAAATCAACTTCGTCGGGATCCGTTCTTTCACGTGAATGCGTAGCGACCGCTCCATTAGCGCGAGCGCAACACTATTAAACGTGTAAAACCTCACATTTAGTACTACAGTCCCTCCGCGTTTTGATCATCGAACTTTCAAAGTCAAATATTTTCAAGCTGATCGATCTAGACGTACGGAAGAAATTCAAAACAGCAACTCAAATGCGCTTGGGTTGAGTTTAGGACATTTACATGAAACTAGGGGTATACAATGGGTGCGATTAGCCCGTAACTAGGCAGCCATTGGCTTATTGTCGACGGCTGTCAGTGACTCTGTTGGCTTAAAGCGGCCATTGGCCTGGAATAAAGTAGTATTCTATACATCGATCGTAACTTTTGATTGCTCGGTTGCACTACGATGAAACTTCACACAGTTTTAGTACTACTTTAAACACATTGAGTACTTGTGTTTTTTTTCTACATGCCGGATTTTGGGTTAGAAGTAAACATTTTGGTAAAAAAAGTGTTGTTTATTTCATTAGTCTAGTCCCAGCTGGAAACAAGACTTTCAATTATGATCTTCCAAAGGATGAAAGACAACTTATCATTTTTATCCGAAGTTTTTTTGTTTTAAATGAGGATTATATTGTTTTTTTGTGGCCGAAAAAATCAGAAACGACTTTTTTTTTCAATTTGTCGTTGAAAATGCACCATAGTCAAAAACATTAAATGATAACACAAAATAACCTCGGACAATTTTGATAAGAAAGGGATAATAGGTATATCTTGAGTACAAAAAAGATCAGTACTCTTATTTTGAGCTGGGACTAAAGCCGTAAATGTCAAACTTGACCGCACAGACACCCACCAAGGATAAAGCTTCCTTACGGTGCCTGTTTACGTTGAAAAGTCGCAGATAACCACAGGTTCGAACGCGCGTTCGGTTTGAATTATGTAATGGAACGCTAACATCATTGAACACGTGTTCGAATTCGGCTGGTCAAGAGAACACGCGCCCGAACTCGGGGGTGGGGGTGGGGGCGGGGGTGGTACTCCATTTGGACACCCAGGCGTAATTTTTTTTTGCTAACAGAATTCAGAAGTTTCGGGTCGTTAGAGGCAGAGACAACTTTCATGTCGTATAAACTTGAACAGCTCACGCTAGAGCCACCATATATTGTGAGTTTTCTTAAAATATAATTGGCAATAATTTTACGAATTTGAAACATTTACATTTTTTCTTCTCGCCATGCCAATGGTTGGGAAATATCGCTAATTTCGGTTAGAAGAATGTATGTTTTAAGGTGCAGTTGCCATACTACTACTATTTTTATACAAAATAAAATATCAGTCCGTCAAAAAATATATTTCGTTATCAAATATGGTTGAATATCAATAATTTGATGACATTATCAGCCGGCTAGCCAAAATCCAAGATGAAGGAACATTGGCATCGAACAGATCAAGAATCAATAGCTTATTATACCTTACAATATGTGACCACCTCGTACTTTATCGTGAAATTACGTTACAATGAATATATTTAGTTGTTCTTTTTTTTTTGGGGGGGGGGGGTCCATTGCGGTTTGCAATTATTTCAAGAGGACTAAAATTCAAGGTCATGGATATAATATTGTTTGCGGCACCATTTATATAACGTTTTAGTCTTATCTGTTTATTTAGAACGAAATTAAATAGTCACATCTTTGATATTAATAAGGACTGTTGACGGGGCAAGGTTGTCAAGTCTTAATTAACGAGGAAATAACTACCATGTTCTCTTATCTATTAGGTTTTTTAACAGGTGGTGAAGACTACTGGTCCCACAGACGGCCTAACATTTATTCAACGGATGCTTCAGAGTATCATGGGTTGGACCTGAGAGACCAAGATAAACCAGTCCTCGATCAGAATGGAACATATTCAACTCACTTATTCCAAAGGAAGGCAATCGACATTATTGCTCACCATGACCGAAATAAGGTTTTGTTTTAATTATTTGCCTATATCAAGTAATGAAAATCTATAGTTCGGCGGATTTCGGCGACTTCGTAGCTCCATGAAACATTTGGAGCATTTGTAGAAGTTATGAATCTGACTTCCACATCTATATGATTTAAGCACATTGAAGTTCAATATTGGCTTAAACATGCCACAAGTAGAGAAATGCTTTAATCTACCATTAATTTGCCACTTACGCATTAATTCTGCAAAACATGTCCTCATTTGCATCTTTTGTATCTTTTAACGCTGCGATGGTGCATAACGTATGTTACGTTACTAATTCTAGTTTTAAAAAAAACGGAAAAAACATGTATGTAATTGTTAATATCTTAACCAAAGCTACCTGCATACATAAAATAATAAAAAAATGCCCTTACAGTTCAGAAAAAAATTAGGGGGCTATTGAAATTTAAGTTTAGCTGCAGCACCAACGCAAACTGCCAGGTGGCCGAAATTGTACAGTTGTCAGGTTCTTCATACCAAACCAACAAATGATGTATAGTCAGGTCATTTTTAGTAATCTTTTTGATATACAAACAGACAGACACGCACACATAAAAACACACAGACGAACACACAAAGACACACACTCAAGCGCTTTTTAAAATTCCTTAATGTTCTCTCTCCAACAGCCTATGTTTCTATACCTATCATTTCAAGCGGTACATGCACCTCTTCAAGTACCAGACGAATATGTTGAAAAATACAAGGACGTACAACACATTCTAATTAAAAAATATGCCGCCATGGTAACGGCGATGGACGAGGCGGTCGGGAATGTCACAGACGCCTTAAAAGATAGCGGACTATGGGATAACACCGTGCTGATATTTTCTACTGGTGAGTAATGGGGATAGGAATAGGAATAGAAATAGGCTTGAATCCTAGGCATGAGAGATATGTATGTTCACTTGCAGTAGATAGAAACTTCAAACTCACCACTTGCAGTAAATTAAAACCTCAAACTCACGGCACCGCGGTTTGACAAAAGTTCAAATTAATTCTGATATTTTTTTCTTAGTAACTGTAACCAGAAGAACATGTTTTGTTTGTTATTGTATTTATTGTAACAATTTGTTGCCCTGTAATCCCTCAATATGGTTTTCTAGCAAAGGCATTATATATCCCATATAAACTAGAAGACGCATGTATTTATAAAATACTGGTAAGTAATGTTGTACTAGCTAAAAGTGGATCTGAGTCAAGTCAAGTCAAGACGCCTTTGTTTTTAGGACGTATAATTGGCCAAATAATTCGCGCTAATAAGCTATTTATTTAGCTGCGATGTAGAAATGTACGGGATAGGTGCCAAAGAAAAAAGAGCTTACATCTTGACCTTCTTTATCGTATTTCGTATATGGAATCATGAATAGATATGGATAATTGCAACCAAGGCACAGCATGAGAACCTCGTTTTTACATTAAGTAGTTTACTATGTTTTTCCCCAGATAATGGTGCAAGAAGAAGCGCCGGTAGTAATTGGCCATTACGAGGCTGGAAGAATACTTTGTGGGAGGGAGGAATCCGCGGTGTCTGCTTCGTCACCAGCAATCTTCTAGAGAGAAAGGGAACAAAAAGTGATGCTCTTATTCACATCTCTGATTGGTTCCCAACACTTATATACCTTTCACATGGGTCTACTCACGACACAAAGCCTTTGGATGGGTTTGATGTTTGGGACTCAATAAGGTAAAAAAAATGTGTATCATAGGTAAAAATGTGTACACTTTGTTATTTGCATTATATTACCCTACCCAGACTGGGCCTTTTTCGGCGTTCCCTGGACTTGGGGTTGGGGGTGTTGGGCTCATCCCCCCCCCCATTTGTAATTTCAAAACGGCTTACTGTACAATCTGAAATTTTAAAGGGCTGATATGGTCGTCAAGTTTAATACTTCATGACGTAATATGACGTAATTATGACGTCATTTATTGTTTTTTGGTAAATCTGGAAATTCCCCCAGTACCTAAATATTGCACCCAGAAAAGTCGCCATACCAATATTGAAGTGTTGTAAGACTTTTAATGTCAAAATGACGTCATTAATTTACGTTATCTGTAGTTTAGGTATCAGCCATCTTGTATTATCAACCCTAAATGTCCAGAGATACATTTTCTTTCAACATATAATGCTAAACCCCCATGAAAATCGATTAAAAACGTTTACAGGGATGTTTTCTGTCAGAAAATAGCGAATAGTAATGACATTCGAGTAAAAATAAGCCGAGTATACTTGTCGGCTATCTTGGATTTTGACGAATTAGGTCATCACAGTTGCATAATTCATCAAATTCAATGTCAAATTAAGATATGTTTAATACTAAAGATATAGAAAAAGGAGTAAAGTTTAGCAAGAAAATCTTAAATCTCATTGTTTAAACCAAAATAAGAGGGGTTTTATATGCTTTATGGAGACCCGTTGCCATGGCAACATGAAAATTGAAGAAAAATATGAAGCTATTTATTGTAAATTGTTGCCAACAATATTTTAGGAAAAGTCATCAAGTTTGGTTGTTCTAGCATAAGCCGTTTGGGAGCTATACGGCGTCAAAGTTTTCGCAGGCACTTTTAGCCCCCCCCCCCCACCCGTCTGGATAGCGTTAAATTATATATGGTTGAACGATGACTCAATGGCATCCGATAAAAAGAAAAATGCTTTTTTAATAGGCTGACTATACGGACATTGTATACGGTCATAGGTGGGAATAAAATGGTGGAGGTATGTCATTATAGTTTTTTAAATACGTAATTGCTGAAATTTCTTAGAGTGGCTTCACTGGTACTTCATGACTCTGTGCAACTAAACAGGTAGGATACCTTATTATACGAAGTGTACCGATGATCCCGTTCATGAGTTTGAGTATTCATGCGCCAACATTGCGGGTAATATGTGAGAGTTGGGGCATAAAATACAAACCTGAAATTGTAATACTGAATATACATAATTTATTTCTTGTTCGTTTCTTCGTCATGCATATCTTAATAGACTTTATTTTTTGGTCCAAACAAAAGTAAAATTGGTGGCAGCAGAAATTCGCAACTAAGTAACTTCCTCCCATCTGCGGATAATCCAAAGAAAGTTCTGTACGTGGCTGAAGTTCCGATCTCTAGAGATGTTTAAGTCTGGAAGATTCCCAAAACCATCCGATCTTTAACAATCCTCAAAACGTACATTCCTTTTCAAAGCAATTGCATTGTGTTTAATAAATAGTAATGACACTCTATGTATTTTTAGCACGGGGGCAAAATCCCCGAGAGAGGAGATCCTTCTCAACATTGACCCTCTGAAGTGCAAGATGGGATTTACCTGCGCTTCTGGCGGTGGCAACTTTAACACGTTGACGTATGCCGCCATTAGGTCAAGAGACTGGAAGTTATTGACAGGTTTTCAAGGTTTGTGGTAAAGTAAATTCAAACGGCTTGGGTTACACTGAACAAGTTTGCACGAGGTAATGTAAACTTATACTTGTATCATTTATTATAAGCTTAAACGATACACTTAACCCTATGCAGACCAGGGGGGGACTAAAAGTGACTCCTAGTATCATAGGCAACCAAAATAACTTGACATGATCCACTGCCTGAATGTGTTATTATTGTTATTATTATTACCATTATTATATTAAGTTATCTTGAGTTATTTGTATTGTAAATAGTTGACACCTGACATTTAGTTATGTAAGTTTGACCTTTGATTTCAATTTTGATTCAGTTGTTTTGATTTTGTGTTATTTTATGTATTGAAAAACGCCAGTAGGCGATGTTTTTTCCTGGATAAATAAATAAATAAAATAAAATAAAATAAACATTACAGAAGCAATGAATTAGCAATCATTGACAACAGCAGTTGTAGATTAGGCAATAATAAATGTAAGTACAATTTTTGGTTTGAAAAATGTAGTTGAACTTTATTCAACAGTGCTTGAATTATACTTTTTTCTATTGCAGACCAGGGTGGCTGGAAGCACAGAAAAACATCCGGAAACCACTTTGAAAAACCAACGGACTCTCCGAACAAACACCTTTGGCTTTTCAATATCAAAAACGACCCGCAAGAGAGAACGGATCTGTCAGAAAAGTACCCGGATGTCGTACAAGACCTTCTGATGAAGTTGAAGACCTACAATAGGACAGCCGTTCCTCCATTCTGGCCTCCACGTGACCTGAGGGCAAATCCTGCTCTACATGGAGATGTTTTTGGACCTTGGCTATAAGAGAAATTCAAACGAGCTTTTGCCTTATTCATCTGGCCATAATCTTGTGATTTTACGATAGGAATATTCTGTATAGAGAATGTTTTGCTGATGAAGTTGATTTATTTTGTCTTAAAAAACCCAAGACGGTACAATAAAATCACCTAATAAATTCGACTTGTCTGCAGTCTGCAACAGGCTCTCATACAATTTTCAAACTACTTGTAAATCAGGTAATGAAAACTGAGCAGGCGTAATATATAACTTTTCGTGAAATTGTGCCTTGAGGGAGTTATACCTCTTCAAAATTACAAACAGCTGTATTTCTATCATTTCTTGGCAACGCCTTGTCTTATAGTAATAGTGTGCGTCCGTTTGTCAAGTATTTCCAGAATTATTCAGGTACGTCTGAAATTTTCCACGCGTGCGTAGTAGAATTAACTGAGTATTCAATGCAAATTTGATTGAAAGTAGCTTTCAGGTGATTGATTTATTCTCTGCTGCGTGTCTAAGAAACACATGTACCGTTTTTGCCAATTTGCTTCCTTCAGCGCAGGAAACAATGTCATATTTTATATCTGTTCATTGCAAATGCCAGTTGACGTTACAGATTTTAATACCCCTTATGTTTCTGATAAGAATGTACTAAAAATGCTACGGAGTATTTGAACAAAACAAAAAGTTACTGTAGCTTTTCCTACTTTTTCTTTACGTTGTTAGTTCAATCAACCCTATAGCATTGCATACCAATATTCAGGAAGAGATTCTGCGACATCAGCATGATGTATAAGCATGATGTATAAAAATTGTGATCTTCTAACAAACAGATGGGCACAGACAGTTGGTCATGCCTCTGTGTTCTATTAGCCTGGCTTCCCAGTGGGGGGACAGTTGACAGTTTCGAGTACACTACAGTAGATTATTTTTCTGCACAAGGTTTCTTGCAGTTTTGAAAAGAATATGACCTCAGCTTGTTGATACCTTACAAAATAGACTTTGTTTATGATTTTATGCTATTTTAGAATGATTAGATATGGTAATTTCCAAAGAAGAGGAAATTGACTGTGCTCTTATCTCCAGTCTGCCATGTTTGTTGTGCTAACTGATTACCCCACCCCGGGGGACCTACTGGTGGCAAGCATGCTGTTATTGAGAAACAGGAGGGTCTAACTCGGGAGGTCAACAGGTTACAGCGTGCCTCGAGTGGAATGTTTTGTAGGCTAATCCTTTATGTTGCAAATGTGAAATAATGACACAAAAGTGTCAAAAAATGGTAGTAAATCTGAGATTTCTTAGTTCTAAAATATTTCGAATTTGAGCGAAAAAAATCCGTAGCATACCTTTAAAGAAACTGGGCACAAAAGGAAAACTTGTGTAATTTTCTTTCCAATGATATCAAACTCATTATCGTTTTTCATTTACGGAATACGCACTAGGCCTGCTTACGTGAGTGGGTCACACAAAAAATTGCCAAACTTTTACCGCTTCTGTTCAACAATGATTCAATCAATCGTTATCACGTCACGTTTGTTATACAGAACATTCAAGTTTATCTTTAACACACCTGGAGTATGTGATGATCGTTAACTCATAGGACGAGCACCATGTCTGCTTGACGTACAGGGGGTCACAAAATAAATTACCCTACCAGCACTCCATTCGGCTCATTTTCTTCCGTTCGTATTTGTTTGTAAATAAAGGCAAGTTGAATGAACAGGACATTTCAGTCAAAGCCAATGCCACTATTTATTCAATCAATCAATTTAACTAAGAGGTGTTCAATCGAGTCCTAGCCATTAGCCGTAGGAAGGCTATTCCATACCAAGACTGTAATCCGGGTAGTCTGCAATGATCCTTGGTTTTCATGGTCATCTTTTCTTATTTTTTATGCTTTTTTTGTAGCATAAATGCTTTATATGACTAAACTACATGTAGTTTTTGTTTTGAACGTTTCAAAACTGTTGCTGATATTTCTCTTAGACACAAGAGATATGAAAATATTGATATCAATTCATGAACATGCAACTTGAACATGTTGGCAGTAGCCCCTATACTTCAGGTCAAATCCAAGTTGATCCTGATATACTGATGCCATATGACAGGCTATGTTTATTATGTTAATAAGGACAAGTTGCCAATTGTATATCAAGTGGATCATTTTAATCATAAATATCCTGCCTACATATGTCAGAAACAAATGCTGATTTACAACAATAAATGTGTGTCCACAAAAGTTATCTCTGCCTGTTTTTGAAAATTACACAGAAATGTAATTGTTTACTCTAGTATTTTAATAATATACATGTATCTTTTGCTGTATATTTAGTTCAAAGGAATATGAAAATAACGATACTTAACATGTTGAAGGTTTCTATTTGGTCTGTTGTATAAACCATGGATAGGTAGATAAATTTATACAGGTGAGGTAGACAGATGTCCATATTTGGTTGTAATGCACCTGTTATAGTGCAAATAATGTGGAAACTGTGTAACACTGTTATCAATATTGTTTTATTTTAGCACCTAAAGCCTCAGCCTAATTCTAAATTGAACCCCAAGCTTAACAAGAACGGATAACCCTAACAGTAAAAAAGTTAGTAGAATATAAATCTATAGATCACTCTCCGGTTTAACGTCAGATCAACAAATCAACTTAGCAATTAAACATGTGGTGGCGAAATATCCTAACAGGAAAATGTCCTATGTAATTAGTCCCATCTTTAGGGGGATAGGTCTGTCTTATTTTGGTGTCTGCACAGCCTGGAACCATGCAACGCACTGCTCTCCCAAGATGATTCTTGTGCACCCAGCACGTAAACTGTCCGTACGCTGGGAGGACAAAAATGCATGCAAATTGTAATGTTATCCTTTTTTCTGTAATAAAAGATTGCAACAAGTACATTACTTGCCATTCTGTTGCCAAATCTGGTTATTTTCCGATATTAGTATTGCCCTAACAGCCCCCCTCCAAACATTTCCAACTTTTCACATTAAATTGGTGGCACAAGTAATTACAAAACGGTTAATTTTTTCACACAAAAAGTACCGGGAACGAGGTTTGAAAACTTGTAGGTGCACAACATATCAGGTAATATACTATAGTGAAAAAAATAGTAATGGTTACTAAAAATTTTTAGTATGATTCATACTTCCTAAGTTTAGAGTGGTGCAGGTAAACTTTGTCTGGTGCAGGTTATTTTCAATGTTACCTGCATTGGTGCAGGTATGAAAAAACACAGTATTTCCAGTCCTGCTACTAGAATTATATACAGCCAGCATACAAGAAGGTCAAAAAATCGACCACATGTGACTATGTTTCCGTGAGCTCACCATGGCGACCTCACACACAGATCTTGAAAAATAAATAGAACAGAAAAACAAGAACAAAATCTAAATTTACCTATTTCTCAATGGCTCCCTGACACCTTCCAGTCCAAGCCGTTTTGTCACTGTAAATATGTAAGTGCAGTTTTTAGTGCAGACCTCATGAGACAGATGGGATGGAATTTCTCGTGTAGCTTCACGCATTTCAGCTGGATACTGATGTCATCATACATCGTACATACGTCAATGTAAGCTAAGGATGTGGTAATAAAAATTCCTAAAGTGTAATTATAAGTTGGTTAGATTTAGATTCTAGTTGTAACTTTAAGAAGGAACAGCATGATCTGAGAAAAATATTATAAGAAAATGTTAACCACCTCACTGACTTTCTCTTATTTTCTCACACAAAGACTAATTTTCTTCTGCAAAGAATGAATAAGAATTGCATTTTTGTAGCGTAGTCATTTAGAAAAATCACACAGGTGACCCTCATGTTCGGAATGGCTTCCTCCTTTAGACCAATCTATGTTTGGGCAGTTTAGATCACCCATCAGTACTACTTGGTTGTACTCTTTTTAGGCACAGCTAAGAATAAAAAGCAGATTAGCATTAAAGTTAGAAAGGTCACCACTCGGTGGCCTATAATACACAATAAAACATTTTCTAACTGATTTGTGGGATGATTGTCTCAAATTAGAACCACGTCCATGGGCTCAAGGTCCTCTTTTTTCTGTGAATGTTTGATTTAACAGCTAACAGTACACCGCCACCTGTCACCCCAGGCTTGTCGACGCTTCTGTCTTTCCGATGAACAATGTAATCCTGGGGCAGAGGCTCCTGGTCGGCTACACACGGGGCTAGCTAGGTTTTCAGTCTTCCATACGATGTCAGGTTAGCAGATAGCTACAGATTTTTTGAAAGCGTACGAGTTTGTTGTATTTCTTGCTAACTGGCATGACAATGCGGGCGTTTGAATATAATACATTGAGACAGCAATACCCTGTGCTATTTCCTTTTTCCATTTACAGATTTAGTACTACTACCAGTTTGGCTGCTAGTTATGCTTTCAACATTATTTTGAAAAAAGTGGAATTGGAAACAACAGGACTAATTTAGACATCATTTCAAAGACTATCACATGTTTAGTCAGTCTAGAGAGTCTTGCTTGGCCCGTTGCTACTTTCCCACCGAGAGTCTGGATTCCTTGTGATTGTTTAGTCTGTTCGTGGCGCAGTAGCGGATATTAACACAGGTACTGGTTGAATCAGGAGGTTTCGAAATTACTTAACTGGATGATGGAAAAGTGACCCGGAATCGTTCTGCATTCTTTTTTTTAGGTGTCGGATGTGGCTGGTCTCAAGCGTTAAAGGGTATCATATCAACTGAGTCTTGGGTTTGGAGACTAAACCCAGTGGAATCATCCGGGTCAGCAGATCCTCTATGATACCGAGTTGCATTTCGCTCGGTTAGACGGGTATATCCACTCCAGGCATCATGGAAATATAAACAAAGGTTGTCTTCAGCTTTTAGCCAATTTCTTCACAGACGACTCGCCAGATCGTGAGGTTGTCCCCATAGACTTTGAGATTAGCTTTGTCGATGTTTTCCTGGGCAATAAGATCTGTTATCAACTAAAAGGAACAATTTGGATGTTTTACTCGTCCCAATGTTTGAGTCGTATTGTAACCACACATTCTCTGACTGTAACCCCGAATCATTTCGTAGACTTCGTTTTGTGTCTGTGAAGCCAATAGTAAGGTCTGTATCTAGATTGAGACGCTTGAAGTCATTTTTGTCTTGTTACACCACCAAGTAATTCCTACCATTCGTGTCCATGCGTAAATGATTAGGTACCTCTATTTCTTTCGATACTAAGGATAATGAGTGTTGTCAGGAGAAGAACTTTGTCATTGACATGGTCCAGCCCGATCAAAGATTTCAGAAGATGGGCAAACTGTCAACTTGTATCGGTTTAAAATCGTTTTCTCAAAGCATCGTTAAATGCCAACTTTTCGTGTTCTTGGCAGATACAAGGGTCTTTTATTAAAAAAAACATAAATAGTTTAGGCCGTCATTTTTTTGTTAAAAGGTCGACGAATTATTAGTCAAATACTTCGCAATGGGACCGCGGATGTCATACCATAGTTTTGACATTTTTCTTACTTTTTATAGCTTTATTTTATCAACAATGTAACTTATTGTATCTTTTGAAATGTCTTTTTAGATTTAACCCTATCCAGACTGGGGGGGGGGGGGGGGGGGCTAAAAGTGCCCGCGCCAACTTTGACCTCCTATAGCTCCCAAACGGCTTGTGCTAGAACAGCCAAACTTGGTGAGTTTTCCTAAAACATTGTTGGCAACAATTTTTAAAAAATTGGGTAAGTTTGTGATTTTTCGTGTTGCCATGGCAACGGGTTTCTGAAAAGCACATTTTACAAAAATCACTAATTTTGGTTTAAACAGTGGGATTTTAAGATTTTCTTGCTAAACTAAACTTCTTTTCATATATCTCTAATATCCAACACATCTTAGTTAAACATTTATAATTAAATATGCATAAATTATGCTAATGAGATGACGTAATTGGTCAAAATCCAAGATGGCCGACAATATCATGATTTAAAGTTTAACAAGCTTATTTTCACTCAGGTTTCATCACTACGTGGTATTTTCATACAGAAAACATTCATGTGAACGTTTTTAATCAATTTCCATGGGGTTTTAGCGTTATATGTTGAAAAAAATGTATCTTGAAAAATTTAAGGTTCATAATCCAAGATGGCGGATAGCTAAACTACAGATGACGTCATTATATGACGTCATTTTGACGTCGTTGCGTCGGGTTTTGACAACAGAAGTCTTATAACACTTAAATATTAATAAGAAACCTTCATTGGTAACTTTTTGAGTGAGGTATTTAGGTATTATGGGAATTCCCCGTTTTAGCCAAAAATATCAATTAATGACGTCATAATTACGTCATTTTACGTCATAATGATTTAAAAATCTCAGGAATTATAAAACTCGATGAGCACGATCCCTCCTGCAAATTTGGTGATCGTACAGTAAGCCGTTTTGAAAATACGAAGTGGGGGGGTCAAATGAGCAACCCCCCCCCCCCCCCCCTTTTTAGGGGAAGGGAGGTCCCAAAAAAAAAAGGGTTTTACTGAAAAGTCCCTGGCCCCCGGTTTTTAAAAATTGGTTTTTTTTTAAAGGG
>NC_049979.1:33221675-33226060 GCF_000003815.2 Branchiostoma floridae | reverse complement strand
GGTTGTACTAATAACTCCATGGAGCCAGCTCCATGAAACTTGTTTTTCGTTTACAAGGGCGGCTCTATAGCCGACTAAGATTTTTATTATGATGACGTGAACTAACTGTATGTATTCAAAGCGAAATATAAATTTCTTTTGAATGTGACGTGAACCAATTGTATGTATTCAAAGTTCGTGGAGCTGGCTCCATGGAGCTATTAGTACAACCCCTATTGGTTACGTGGCGACCATTAAGTACAAAAAAAGGGGGGATACGTCCCCACTCAGTGGCGTAAAGCAAATGTAGTTCCTCTTCCTAAAACGAGGCCACCTAACATTAACGAAATCCGACCAGTATCTCACACATCGGTCTTAGCCAAGGTGGCTAAGAGTTTTATCAGCACATAGATACTCAACAATATCACCCCTAACATTGATGAAAAACAGTTCGGATGTTAAAGGGAAGATCAACTACCAACTATCTCGTGGACATAGTGAATCAACTAGCGAAGCTTAAGACATCGGACCAACCAGGCTCAATAAGTGCACTCGTCCTGACTGACTATGCCAAAGCGTTCGACAAAGTAGACCACACATGCATTCTAAAGCTCGTACTAAGACTTTCACTGGCCATGTGGCTTATCAGCTTCCTAGCGAACGGAAGACAGAGAACCCATTTATACAAAAGCAAATTCTCTGACTGCCAAGACACAACATGTGGGCTTCTACAAGGGACGATATTAGGCCCTATTGTCTTCCTAGCCCTTATTAACAGTGCAGCACAAGACGCAGTTGCCAACCGTTGGAAATTCGTAGATGGTTTAAATCTAATCGAGTGCCACAAGCAAGGAGAAGTTGTTTTTTTTTCAGATTCAACACAACCTAGACAATCTCAGCCGATGGTCAGAGAAACACAAAATGTCACTGCATCCCAAGAAATACAAGGCGATGTTTCTGCATTTCTCAAGGACAGGTCCTCCAGTACCATCACTGAGAATCAACAACTACACTCCGGCGGAAGTTAGAATTGCGAAACTCCTTGGCCTGTACATACAAGCGGATTTAAAGTGGAATTCACAAGTGAATCACGTGGTTCAGAAAGGAAACCAAAGGCTTTTCTTCCTCCGTAGACAAATCTTTCAACGTCAGCCAAGAAGACTTCGTCACCATCTATATAAGTTTTGTAAGACCAACTTGCGAATATGTGGTACCAGTTTGGCAACCAGGGATCACAGAGACTCAGACTCATGATCTAACGTAGAGCGTGCTGTATTATCCTGGGTCCCCAGTACACCAACTACACAGATGCCTGCCACCGGTTCGGTCTTGTACCTTTGAACCAACGACGCGACCACCTCTGTGAAACTTTTAATTCAAAACTCCACCAGTCAGAAACATTTCGTGAATGGTTGCCCCATCGTCGACCCGTACGACCCGCTAAAGCAATCTGATGGACTCAATCAAAACGAGAACTGAACGATATAGAAAAACTCCCATTCCCTATATGGTCACATTGGACAATAAAAAGCACAAATAGGTACGAAATTTAGCCTAAAATAATTTTTTTCATTCCATCGTTGGACACTCACAATCTAAGGGGAAAGACAGATTGATATATAATGATAGAACTGATTGATCTGAAAACAGATGGAAGTTTGATATTCTTATTGTAATGTAGCAGTTAAGCGTCAATTTTAAACAACATTTACTATAGTAGAATTTAACTAATTGTAAATGTTATATTCTATATGTATATGTATATGTATACGTATACTCTTAGACGTCTGTTGGTGATCCAGTCCGAGTTGTGTCAATCTGTTGAGCAGTGCAAATCAGTTAACTACATTCTAGTTGACTGCTATACTGTCATTTTTAATGTTGGAATCAATAAAAACCAAATCATCATCATCAACAAAAGACGTAGCATATTAGGATTTAACATGCGAACGATAATAGTAGATCAATATGATTCTTAATTACATCCTCTGGGGGATGACAAAGATGTTTATGCCATTGACACACAGACATCTCCCAAACATCTACTATTGCTACTTTTAGATCTCCAAGAATTGCCTTTGTCTCCTGCAGTAGTTGGTATGAAAACCAGTCACTATTTTCTAAATAATGATGTATATTGATATGTTCTCTAGTGTTACTTGTTCGCCAAATAACCTTTGTCTCTGGGCTACGACGATGCAAACGTATTATTGCATGACGAATCCCGTAAAGCCTTGAACGGAAAGTGTCTATTGATTCAGCAGCAAAATGAGCCCATAATCCCAAAACAATAACCGTATCACGTCCACCAGCAATCATGTCAATCTCATCAGCTACACAATGAAGACGGCCTGCCTTGAAAAGGTAAGGTCTATTGATAGGGAGGTGATGAAAACGAAAACGCACTGTTATATTTTTGACAAAGTTTACAGCCATTTCTGGACCTTCTGATGTTCTGCTTGGAAGTTTGATACTAGTCCCATTGACAAGGTCGCTAAGGAAAAGGTACCATTGACGGACAGTAGAGTCTCCTTGGAGGAATATGGTTTTGTTCTCAAAGCATTTGTACACATCTGGTAACTGAGGTGTGCGTGAACAACACCGGGTAGAATGCCACTGTCCACCGTACCAGTATCCCTCAGACTTTGTTTCTGGCAAGCTCGGACCACAATGAGGTAGTGATCTGTCAGTTACTCGATTCTTGTTACCTGAAAACAATAAACAAGCATAAAATAAAAATTAAGTCTAGACGTGACGGCCGATATAAGTTTTAGTTGACCAAAGGGTTTCCACATTTACGCTACAGGGGGCAAGGACTGATCCGATTTTCTTTTCGAACATCCAATCAGCCACATTCGAACAGCCAATCAACGTACAGAAGTTTCGGACAAAGATATTTTAAGCTGTGTCTCAGGAATAGTTTCAGAGCTATCTCGTACGAATTGGAGATCGGCCCAGAACCACAACATTTTTTTTCAGAACTAAAGATTGTCAATCAACATAGAGCAACACAAGATGTCAAAAAAACTTATTAGAATTTAATTGCAGATACGTTTCGAATTTGCCCGTGACTTTTTATGTGCCATTTCAACAATAATAAATAAAAGCAAATTTACTTCCGTCACTTTGTCAGTCAATATTTGCCATACCCTCAATTTCTAAAGAGATTCGCACAATGCTGTGAAAGGATAATAAACATTTACAACTAAATCCTCACAACAAATGTGGCGTCATAATCATACAATGTGATAACCGTATGACGTCATATAGGTAATAAGGGCGGCCATCTTGGATTTTAACAGATGACGTCATGAAAGTAGCATAAATTGTACGTTTTGAATTATGAAAATTACATGAACTTCATAGAATTCAATCAAAGTACGAAATCAAGTGTAATTTACCAAGAAAACCTTGTTTAAATTTTAATATTGAAATTTTTGGCAGAAAAGTAAGCTTATCAGTATTCCGATGCCATAGCAACACAAAAATATGATAAACTTACTTTATTGGCTTAAATATTTGCTAACAAAATCTTGTGATGAATTACCAACTTGGGTAGCCTTAGCGCTAGCCTTTCATTAGTTATGCGGAATATTGTTGCCCAGGGCCTCAAAATTCCCCTCCCTTGGCAGAATAGGGTTAGTGCAAAAAGTTGTTCTTCCGATCATTTGCATAGATTATGATATTGAGCTGAAATTAGCAACACCTTGTCATGTCAAAATATTCCACTTACATTGACAAAGCAATTTATGTACAATTGATAAGAAATGGAAAGGCATTTTATTGAACAAAACATTTTTGCGTCAATTGAGTCGCGTTCAATTGAGTCGCAAAAAGGTCGGCTGTTTGAAGGTTAACACCAGCAAAATTCGCCTTTTCCCCCATAATGTTTCAAAAGGAGCAAATAGTCGCACACTCTTTCAGAGCGAATTCCTCCGACGGACTGCAGTTTGCAGAGGGTTCCATCCAAAAAACTGTACTTGATGTGGCCTAAAAACGGTTTAAACATAAGAAAAAACAAACAAAATGGGTAAACTACTTGGCCAAATTTTCTTTAAAAATAGTGATCGTCAATGAGTGTATTTACTGTATTCTTAAGTATCATACTTACGATTGGCTGTCACGATAACTTTGATGTTGTTGAGAACTTCTTGATTTACAAGTGAGCTGCAAAACATAAGGTAAGATAAAATCCATTGAAATTTCACCACTGTACGGTTTTACAGTATATAAGGACTGCAATGAATTACTTTCGCTACATAAAAACCACGTGATTACTTATATGTCTGTGTAAAATGACACATCAAAGAGGTGAGCTTCCCAATTTTAGAGGGATAACACATCAACTTCATAATGCAGATATACCTGTGAAAAGTAGTTTTTCGTTTGGTGTAAGCATCTCCCGT
>NC_049979.1:33204922-33220062 GCF_000003815.2 Branchiostoma floridae | reverse complement strand
AGAGAATCGCAGAAACCTTTACGATATATATTTTCTGGGGTAAGAGTGTGACTGCAATCCGTTCTTTCTGATGAGCTGGTGTTTTTGTCAACAAAGTTACATGACATGATCCGTCTTTCTGGAAATGAGTCACGAACTCTTCGGAGAACTTGCACAGCCTCACTTGGATGTATAAGTGTGACTGATAGTGATATGGTTCCAGACCAGCTTAAAACAAAACGGATCCTGTACGTTCCATTTTCATAGTCGGTCACTCTTCCCGCTGTACTTGCGTAAGTTGGATTTGTCGCATACAACTTAGCGATAAAAAAGTCCCCTCCCAACGTTTTAAGCCGCTTGCGTCCATCTCTAGCAACCACGCCTATTGTTAAAATGTCTCCAACAACATAGGACCTTGCGGCGTTCACAATATACACCAGTGTGTTATTTGCTGCGGTAACCGTTTCCATGCAGCAGAACTTAAGCGGTTTCGTTGTAAATTGGTAAACACGTTTTTTAATTGATGGTGTCCGGTATTGTAAATTGCTGTCGATGTTTTCATACACAATCTGAAAAAAAAATCATCGTGTCAAAAGTATAAAAGATCTCATTCCAAAGATCTGTACGTAACATTTCGAAGTTAACTAAAACTCTTCGCACATTAAACGTACAAAATCTAATTGTCTTATGAACCTAGCATTGTAAGAGAAATCCCGGAGCATTTTGTCACTTTCACGGTTGAAACTGTGGCTGCCTATCCTACCTTAGGCCTAACTAAAGTTGCATATGCCTTTTCTCTTACATCTTTAATCACCCCCTTACATTCCACTTAAGAAAACCTAGGGTGCTATTTACCTTGGCTGTGATGTTTTTGACATGAGCTGTCCACTTAAAGACCCCAATAACGCTACCTACTGACTAGAAACTACCGTTAAAAATCCGTATAAGATAAACTATGTACTTCAGTTTTTTTTACTAGCACCTGGGCAGCTCCCAGTAGTGACTTGGCTGAGAGTAACTCTCAAAATAATTTTTTAAAACAAGAATCGACAGATAAGATATAAAGGTGTGGATATAGACAGAAAAGAATCTAGCTTGAAATGTAGCCCGTACTATAAAGTACAATGGATTGTCATCTAGTTTGAGATATCGGTGAGTGTTAGAGGTAACATGTAATAAGTTCTACAAGAGTGCCTTGTTTGTAGACACAACAACATATATCATCTCATATTTCTAAAAACACAACTTAAAGCCAATTCAGCTGTGTCCTGACAGGAGGACAATTGCAATTTGACATTTGACCAATCACACAGTCCGTCTAGGTCCTTTTGAAGATCCTGTTGATCTTCGTCAGGACACGTTGCTTGGTGAATCAGGCAGTATTCAGGAAAAAGCCAAACTCGTGAAGAGATATTCAGTTCAATATCGATATGTAGGAAGAGAACGGGATCCAGTATCATACCATTTGGTATACCCGGTTTTATATTAGTTGGCATTGATAACTCTCTGTTATCAATGACACATTGGTGTCTATCTATCAGCCACGATATTATCCATATGAGAATATCCCCCGACTGTCATGGTAATAAATTTTGTTAATCAGTCGATTATATGGGACGCCGTCAAAGGCTTTAGAGAAGTCTTATATTGCCAAATCCACCTGTTTACCTTTATCGTTCCAAGCTGTCCGGTCATACAGTGAGCAAATTTATTGTAAAATCCCATGGATCTGGCTCTAAATCCATGTTAAATAGGAATAAGTATGTTGCAACTATTGTGTTGGCAGAATATATGAGCCTAAGTGCATCCTGATTGATACTGGTTTATGATGCAAAGTACTTAAAAGTACTTAAAAGTACTTTGCATCATAAACCAGTATCAATCAGGATGCACTTAGGCTTCTCGCCAGTCTTCTCCGAGGTCTTGTTGATAATAGTTTATAAGACAGGACCAATCTTTTTAGCATTCTCTTTATGTATGCTGCACGGTATAAAGTCGGACCCGGATAATGACTGGTTGATTCATTCTAGTACTTTGATGACCACCATTTGTGGCATGTCAGGGTAAGGACTAGGTTCTAAATCTGATATCGAGGTTCAGTAGTGGCGAGATATTTGACATTGTGAAACATGGGGCAGTTCAAGAACTTACAAAAAAACTTACAAACCAACGGGATATCGATTTTAATACATCATTGTGTTTTCATAACACTCTGCCTGCAGTGGCTACGAGTAAAATCTACACCAGGGGTTCATTCATGTCTCCCTTGGGAATTTCAGACAGAGGACTGACAAGTTGCCCGGTGTCGTTCAGTTCGGCCCGCCAATTTTTCGTCAAACCTTACATTACGGAAGTGGTCAATTAGGACCATGTCCTGCTGGGGCCAGTTGCCTGTCGCTATCTCGAGCTGCGATTTTTTCGTCAAACCTTACATTACGGAAGTGGTCAATTAGGACCATGTCCTGCTGGGGCCAGTTGCGTGTCCGCTATCTCGAGCTGCGATTTTTTCGTCAAACCTTACGTTACTGAAGTGGTCAATTAGGACCATGTCCTGCTGGGGCCAGTTGCGTGTCGCTATCTCGAGCTGCGATTTTTTCGTCAAACCTTACATTACGGAAGTGGTCAATTAGAAGGTCCTTCTGGGGCCAGTTGCGTGTCCGCTATCTCGAGCTGCGATTTTTTCGTCAAACCTTACATTACGGAAGTGGTCAATTAGGAGGTCCTCACCTGCTGCGGCCAGTTGCGTGTCCGCTATCTCGAGCTTCGATTTTTTCGTCAAACCTTACGTTGCGGAAGTGGTCAATTATGTCCAGGTCCTTTGTGGCCCGTTGACGGAAGTGGTTAATTAGGACTAGCGCCGCTACGTGCGGCACGCAAAATACAAACACTCAGGGCCCCAACGAAAACACGAACACAACAGTTATTGTTATGTCGAAACAGTCTGTATAAAGACACGAAAATATGAGAAAATGGAGCATTTAACCCTCAAGCACCCGACCTATTTTTGCGACTAAAGTGGTCGAGTGGGGTCCAAACGGACCCCAAAATGTTTTGTTCATAAAATCTCAGTTCCAATCCCTATCGGTGATTATTGTACATACATTGCTTCGTCAATGTAAGAGGAACATTTTGACATGTTAAGGTGCCGCCACTTCTACCTTATTATCATAATTTATTAAAAAAATCAGAAGGACCATGTTTTGCACTAAACCTATTCTGACAAGAGGGGGAACTTTTGAGGCCCTCATCAACCTTTATGTCACATAACTCATGAACGGCTAGTGCTAAAGCTACAAAACTTGGCAATATATCACAAAATATTGTTAGCAATTTTTTTTAATTAAAGTAAATTTACCATTATTTGTGGTTGCCATGGCAACGGAGTTCTGACAGGCATATTTTTGCGAAAAATTGTCAATTTCGATTTAAACAAGGTTTTCTTGGTAAACAATGCTTGTTTCCATGCAACAATAAAATTCTATAAAACTTAATGCTATTTTCATGATTCAAAATTTATCATTGATGCTAATTTCATGAGGTCATTAGTCAAAATCCAAGATGGCCGCCCTTATTAGCTAAATGACGTCATAATGTCGTCATATTACATGGTAAAGACACAGAAGGATGAGGATTTTGTTTTACCTGTTTATTATCCTCTAAAACTTTAGTGGTGATACGATGGGTAGTAAGGTAGTTAGACTACAAAGTTTGTTTCAAAAGCTGCATTTTTTTGCTGGGGTCCGTTTGGACCCCTGACGGTCTGATCACGGACTTTCTTTATAGCTTCCACAGTAATGTACCAATCTTCAAAAAAACTTAGGAGAAGATATAAAAGTTATTGGCTGACAAAGTCACGGAAGGAATTTGAAGATCAAAAATGTTTAAATGGTACTTCAAAATTTACTCCTGGGGTGGACCCCACTCGGGTGTTTGAGGGTTAATACCAGTCCTATGATCTTTTAAACCGAACGTTTTTAGAAAATGTGGTGGAGACACAGCCCGGTGTGATTATTTTAGTTCATGTTTACAGGAATCGTTGGAGAATGACTGGCACTCGGAATGACTGGCAGCATGCACGCCTGGCTTGGCACGTGTTGAGCAAATGTGCTTCCAAGTGTAAACTCGAAGGTCATACTACACATTTTACCAGAGAAACATTTTTCGAAATGTTTTAGATTATGTTTAATGTAATATACTAATTTTCTTGTACGTGAACTTCGCTTAACAGAAGTTCGGTGACAGCTTGTGTACTGATGACTGCTTAATTCTCCCAACAACTCTCCGGATTTTTCCAGCTGTGGGCTCGAAGATATCAGTGATGTTGTCTATAATTTGCTCCATATCAAGGCGATAGCATTTCGACATTTAAACGAGAACGAGCCGTATACGTCTTTACGGGCCCAAACCCACGCAAAATCAGCAATGCTGCTGATACTGTTGATAAAAATACAACAGCTATGAGAAATGCGGGTTAAAGACTGACATTGACCGAGGCTTCTTTTGTTCATTTATTTTATTGTTGCTACCTGAGTGGATTCTTCATAAAAATATCTTTTAAAAATCACCATATGTTTTTGACACAAAATTATACAACTCATATCAAGAAGAAAAATACAACCTCGGTTAGATCAAATCTTCATGAGAAGGTCTTAAATCAGGTAAAATTTAAAGTCTCTAAGTGTTGTTACCGCTTGGGCTAGGACACTTGAAGTGAAGGATTGTTTTTTAAACAGAATACGTGTTTTTTTCCCAAAACCTGATAACTTAAAAAATAATTATGTCTTTGTCATAATTTAGTCAACAAACTCTAATTATGTTGGTGTTAGTTATGTTGTATTTCTTGGTGCTACGACGAAGTATCTTGAGATTAGGTGCGTATTTATAGAATGCTCCTTAATACAGCTGTATCACATGCCGCAATTGACCAGAGCATGTTAAAGTTGATCGTTCCAAAGGAACTGAATAGATAGATTGAACTGGACAAAGAATGCACACTGACACGTGATCGTAGTATGCACGATTATTAAAATAAAGAGCTCATATTAAGCTTAAATATCGACATTTACAACTGATTCACACTTCTTAAATGAGGGCCATTATTTACATTTGAAGGCAACTGACACACCATTTAATAAAGTTTCAACGTAGTGCAGCCCTTCGGAATCAAGTATACTTAGTTTTCCATAAATGATGAGCCCCATCACGTGCGGTCATAATATTTACGAATGCCTAAATACGTAAAGTAACTTGAAGAATGCCAATACTGCACCTTTAAGCACTTTAAGAGTGCTGAGAGAGCGACGTTCAAGCAATAGTAGTCAGAACTCGACCAAAACAAATATGATGACCTGTACATGTTTCCAGATGCGATATTGGCAAATCAAAGACAGAAACATGTATCAAAATCGTTTTATTTATTTGGAAGGTATGAGCTTTTGCACATTCTGGACAAAAGTGAGAAAAAAACTCGCTAACAAAACACTGAGCTCACCTGTGATAATACAAGATACACGATGAGAAAGCAATAAGCTAAACAAATCCCTTTCGTTTTCACCATCTTTAGGCATATAAGTCATGAGGTTTCAAAAGACATTGGCCTCTCTGGAAAACAAAAGATGATAATAATGTTATGTTATTTTTTACATCAATTAAAAAGAAAAGAGTTGAAACATAAGGACGAGTTTAGCCCTTAAAATCACATGATACCGTAAAATAATTGACATTTATCGAATTTTACAAGAGTACAAATGTCAATGTTTTGGCAGAAAAGATGGAAGTGACAAAGGTTGATGAGCTGGCAATACCTTAACCCTATTCAGACGGGGGGGGGGGGCTTTTGAGGCGTGCGCCAACTTTGATGTCCTATAACGCTAAAACGGCTTACGCTAGCGCCACCAAATTTGATGTGTTTTCCTAAAATATTATTGGCAACAATTCCAAAAATTTGACAAGTATTCCATTATTTCGTGTTGCCATGGCAACCGTTAGTTGACAGGCAGTTTTGCAAAAAAAATCGCTAATTTCGGTCCTAACAATGTATTTTTCACGTTTATTTGCTATATTACTGCTATTTTGTTACATAAATAAAATCTTATGTTATTTAGCATATCTTTCCTTATTATATATGCATAAATTATGCTGATTTGATGACGTCATCAGTCTTAAATCCAAGATGGCGAACCGTATTGCCAGATCAAGAATAACAAGCTAATTATCCCTAAAAATCTGTAACTACCTGGTATTTTTTCATAAAAAAACATCTAAATGAATGTAGTCAGTCTATTCCATTGCCTTTGTGATTATTTGTTGCAAAAAAGTATTCAAAAAAATTCAAGGTGGTGGATGTAATATGGCGGAGCCCAACTGGTATCTTAGATGTGCATGACGTCATTTTGACGTCAGTGATGTTGCTATTGGCAACACAGGTCGTAACAAACATAATCATTCAGTTATCTGCACTTGCTGTTACATTTTTGGAGCAAAACTTGAAGTTTTCTGGGAATATCCTTTTTTTTCAGGGGTCCGACCAATACAATCAAATTGATGACGTCATATTTACGTCATATTACGTCAACGTAATGTCAAACAGTTGTCAAATGTTATGTCTATGTCATTTCCTTAAAATTTGGTGACCGCACGACACGTCGTTCAAGAGTTATAGGACTTAGAAGTGGAGGGCTTTAAAAGCCCCCCCCCCCTCCCCTCCCGTCCAGGGATGACCAAAAAAAGCCCGGTCTGAATAGGGTTAAACAATCAGGTTTTGGAGTTTTCTTGACAAACAACAGTTTTTGGACATGTTCCCAGTTGTTCATCAAGAAAGCTCCAAAACTTGATTGTTTAAGGTATTGTCAGCTTATCATCCTTTGTCACTTCCATTTTTTTCTGCCAAAACATTAACATTTGTCGTATTTACCTTCGCCAGAATCTTGTGTCTATATAAGTAGATCAACAGCTTATAACCTGAGTTACTGATATTCATGATATTTGGTATTTTAGAAGCAGTTACAGAAAAGAAGGTTCTTTTTTAAAATTGTTCACCTGGCACTTTTTGCCGGCACTGCAGTGAGGCAAGTGTGTTTGGGTGAATGTTTGCGTACAAGATAACTCGACACGTTGTAGATCGTTTTGTATCATTTTTGGTAGTTATCTAGGGATTGGGAAAATGATCGGATTGCTCATTCGCCCCCCCCCCCTTCATATTTTCAAAACGGCTTACTGTAAGAACACCAAATTTTAAGGACGTAATAAGCTCGTCAATTTCTATAATTTCCAAAATTTTTATCATTATGACGTAATATGAAGTAATTATGACGTCATTAATTGATTAATACCTAAATATTTTATACAAAAAATTAACAAATCTTATCAATATTCGTGTTAAAAGACTTGATTTGTCAAAAGCCGATGCAACGACGTCAATTGAGACGTCATAAAATGACGTCATTTGTAGTTTCGCTATCCGCCATCTTGGATTAAATGTCATAAGATACATCTTTTTACACTTAAAACGCTAAAATCCCTTGAAAATAGATGGAAAACGTTCAAATGAATGTTTTCTGTGAATATAATCTGGTTATACTTTTCATCATGATATTGTCAACCATTTATGAATATTTAATTATAGACAATTCCAAGTCATCGAGATGGTTTTGAAATGATATTTGTAATAAGTTTGAACTACGTTGAGTAAAAGAACATTTCAGTCACTACGTTTATGAAGGTTAGACATCCAGGTAAGCAATATCCAAATACAATTCAATCTCTACAACTGGATAAAAAAACGGATATTTACTTCCGGACGTTTCGAGTGACATCCATCACTCTTCTTCAGCAAGAGTAGAATGAACTAGTCAGAACAATTCAATACCAGTACAGCTAAGTAGAAAAATTGGTTTAATCACTAAATCGTTAGGATCATATGCAAATGGCTACACACATGTAAATCATGTACTGGAAAGTTCTACGCGCAGTCCTCCCTTCCTTCCCTAAACCGGAAGGGAGGTCTGCGCGTAGAACTTTCCAGTACATGGGACCCCGCCTTGCACCACAAAGGACAATATTTTTTTCCTATGGTATTGTCCGGAAGTAGATATCCGTTTTTTATCCAGTTGTAGAGATTGAATTGTATTTGAATATTTCAGTCACTAAAGTTTGAAATTGTTCAAACATTTCGAAATGAAAGTTTAAACATGTTTGAACCTTTTTTTATATTTGTTGGAACATTTGGGAAGGTCATGATATAATTATCTCTTTATTTGGAGCAATTTTCAAACATCTATTTTTTTTGTTATTGTTCCAACATGTTCCAACATTTTGTGTCATTTTTCCCTCCATAAAAACTTTTATTGACCCCATAAACAAAGCTGCTAAGCTTGGTCCTTTGTTTGGCTCTTGTATTTTTAGATTTTCTTCAGTATACACTGGTGAGGCTTTTGTGAGAAGGTGGCAGACAGATATATTTAACTGCACTTGGCAGGGATGTGTGAATTGCCCTCTTCCCAGCCCACTGACCCAGTTTCATCATATTGTTTCCATGTTCGAACATGTGATCACAAATGATGCATCTATGTTGGAACAGTTTAGAAACTAACAGAAATAATGTATTTAATGTTAGAAATGCTTCTAACATGTTTGAATACTATAGAAATATTTAGAACGTCACATAGATGTTATAAATAGTTCTAAACAGTTACTTATCATAGTTAGATTGTTACAAATACTTAAAAAATGTTAGAACCAAAGGCAAGAAACACCCTCTCGGTAATATGGAATCGACTCTAGATGTCACACTAAAATATGTTAGATATCAAAAATATATAAAAAGGAGTAAAGTTTTGCGAGAAAATCTTAAATCCCATTGTTTAAACCAAAATTAGTGATTTTTTTTCAAAAATTACACTATATTTTGTTCATTGTTGCCAACAATATTCTTTGCCAACAAGTTTTGTTGTTCCAGAAGTTTGGGAGCTATAGGACGTCAAAGTTGGCGCAGGAACTTTTAGCCCCCTCCCGTCTGCATAGGGTTAAGAAATACAAAAATGTTTGCTCTTGATGTAAAAAAAAGTTTTCTTGGTGCAAGAGTATTAATCTCAAAATGTCTCAAAAATTAAAGCAAAAATCTGCTTACCCCATGGACAAGCATGTTTTTTAAGATTTCTTGGGGACAGAATTATTTTCTTATTTTCTGTGAGGAAGAACAACAAGGTACACAAAAAAAAAACATTTTTGATTGTGTATTTGTACCATTATGTATAGCTCAAAATTACCCTACCATTTAAGCGATTGTGGCAGTATCCAAAGTTGCTTAAAATACTGATAAATAGTCGATTACGGAAATAAATAAAGCAGTGAGGTTGTCTATTTGAGTTCATCTTCATAAACTGACCAAGAGGAGTACTGGAAAACTGTAGTTCGAATGACTGAATTACATTTACAACACAAACCTAATTCGACGTTAGTTTCTAACGCTAATATTAATCAGTCTATGTTAGTAATTCATTGTTTGCCTGTGATCTTGTTGTTAGAGAAGAAATGAGAAGAACTCACCTTGAAAAGAATAATATACCAAACACCAAAGCTGCGCGCTGCAGTATGCTAGGTTCAAGGTACAGTGAGACTACTGTCATGTGACAGTCAGTGGCCTTTAAACTGTTACACTGCGTTCTTGTAGACAATTGCGTCATTATGATGGCGCGTCATTCAAGATACTGGGTGAAAAGGCATTGGATGAAGCCATATTCGACCAAGGATATTTATGTATTTTTAAAGAAATGCTAGCGGATGCAAACGGATTCGATTGGGATCTGTCAAATATCCGAAATTTGTTTTTTGTGATCCGGAATTAATGGATCCCAACATATCCCAAGATGAAATTTTCCACGGATGCGAAGCAGCATCTTTAAGAATATTTCCGTATCTTTTTAATATCCGGATCCTAAAGAATTCCAATGAAGAATTTTCCAAGAATGCTAGTAGTTTTTGTAGGGATATTGCCGTTGGATGCTGATGAATCCCGATATAGGATTTTATGTGAATGCTAAATTGTCTTTCAATGAATATTGCCGTATATTTAGATATCTATTCGCATATTTAGAATGATTAGATCCTAAAGAATCCAAAACGAGATTTTCTACTAATACAAAATCGCTTTAATGGATTTTCCGTGCATTTTACAAATCACAATATCATGTGTGTCAAAATAATTACATACACGTGTATACAAATGCAATAAGATGTTATCTGATTATGTAAAGGGGAAGTTTAATCCTTTAAATGGGCATTCCGATCCAGAAGGGTGTAGTGTTTTCTAATAGATGTGTCAATAAATACATAATCAGTCGAATTTTTTGGAATTCACATTGCGCGATGTGTGTTTTGTAAAACAATAGGACACTCACTAAACCCATGCAGACCCTACCCATGCATTCCCTATACGCATAGACACTTTGTTTATCGTGCATATTTTCGGAGAGGGCAAATTGCTAATAAAATAGCAAAAAAAAAACACCACATAACAGGACGAGATTTCTTAGCGATTCTGAAATTAGTTATGTAACCTTACCTAAAGGTTTTGCATTGTATTCAGTCATAGGATCAATTCAAATAGAGGGTACTTAGGGAGTTTAGTAGAAGACTGAATGCTTTTGAGACAGGTGGAGCAACTGCTTACTTTATCGTATAATGTGAAATAGTATGTATCTATTACTTCCTAAAATTAAAATCTATCGGAAAATAACACTCCCCTGTGGAATGGAATGCCCCTTTAACCGCCAATATCACATGACGTCTTATACTTCTAAAGAGAATATAGGATTCAATGTGAATACAATTTGAATTCGAAATATGTAAGGTTTGAACAAAAGAGTCCGGGGCTAATACTGCTTCTTATAAGCATCCTGGTTCCTTTACCAATCCAAATCCTCGTGATGTCCAACTCCAAAAATTTCCACATTCCGGTTACAGGATCGAAATATGAAAGTAAAACAATCTGGGTATTCACAATCAACTAACATGACTTATAGTATCAGGTACGTTCTGCTTCTCGCAAAAGCACAAAGGCTTCTCTCTAATACAGACTGCTTAATTTCTCTAGTAACGCCTTGATCCTGTGCCCTTCCTGTAGTTCAGTTTTCTCCCAGCTGTTGACACGGTCAGAGAATGTCGGTCCGCGTTCTGAAAAAGAGAAATAATAATCCCATCAAATTTCGTGGTAGCTAATAAAGCATCCATGTTTAAAGAGTTAACCATTTAGGATGTATATGAAAAAAGGTGATTCGTTTGGTATACAGCAGGAACCGTTGAATTGCATCTGATTGTGTTATCGCCATTATCACTGTCACATTCCGCATAACCATACCAAAAGCCCCCCCCCCCCCGGGGGGAACCGCAGAAACAATCTAGTGTTCCATTATTAGTGACAGGGTGTTATCTGCATACCCGGCCGAACTTTGCATTGTGCACGAGACGTTGGGCATAAACAACACGTTAACACTCGTTGGAACGGAATGTTTCCGCCATCTTAGATTGTCAATCTTAAATGTCTTAAGATACTTTAATGTAAACATATCCCACTAAAATCAAATGAAAACGAATTGAAAATGTTCACATGTTCTTTTTTTTCCAAGAAAGATAGATTCCGAGTTAACAAATGGTTATACTTTTATCATAATATGGTCGGAATCTTTGATTTTGACCAATTATGTCATTTCATTAGCACAGTTTATGAATATTTGATAATAAATGTTACACTTACATATGTAAGATATCAAATAATTATGAAAAGAAGTATATTTTAGAAAGAAAATCTTAAGATCCTATTGTTTAAACGTATTTCGTGATTTTAAAAATGCCTTTCAGAAACCTATAGCCATGGCAACACGAAATATTATAAACTTACTCTAATTATTTCTAACTTGTTGCCAGCAATATTTAAGGAAAAGTCACTAAGTTTGGTTGTTAAAGCACAAGCCGTTTGGGAGCTATACGACATCAAAGTTAGCGCAGTCACTTTTAACCGCCCCCAGTCTGGATAGGGTTAATTTGTTACATCAAGAGTAATTTTCTTACATCAAGAGCACATTTCTTATTGACTAGAAACATTTTCTTAATTGTTCTTACAACAAGCCTAACTTTCTTAAATTAAGAGCACACTTCTTATTGCTTTGACATATTTTCTTACTTCTGAGATTGATTTTCTTACACCAAGACCAAATTTATTATACCAAGGGTAGCTTTCTTGTGCTAAGATTGAAGTTACTGTACTAGTAACATCTTTTTGTCTTCATGACTGAATTTCTTACACCTACAAACTGTTAAACATTAAAACAATTTCATAAACTAAGATCGAGGTTCTTGTATCATGAACAGGTCGATGTTGCTGTTGAACAGATATAGTTGTGAATGTGTTACAATCATATTCATTATCTTCAATACGTTTGAAGAGTATTTTTCTATTAACCATTGTTTACCAAAGAATGCAAAATTATTGTAGATTTAGACTATATGATACTTGCTTATCGAAATCCCTTTTCCTGATACTGAGCATACGAAAACATCTCTCTCTCTCTTAATATATATATATATATATATATATATACTTTTCCTTCCTTCAAATATAAGTATGAAATAAAAAAACTTTGAAAACTAAAATGACTGACGTACCTGAATTGATAATGTTCCAAGCTTTATCATGCCTCTTTTTGTGGCCTAGGACTTCCTATCTGTTTGTCTGTATACTTTTGTTATGGTATTCCAGGTTGTTTCTATAGTGTTATGTTCTTTGTCATCCTTCAGGTTTTCAAGAGCTTTGAAGTGGTTTCTGAGTTCCAGGGCGAATTCATGCCTGGTTTCCATAGTTTAGGAGTGTTCAACACTTTGAATCGCTGCTAAGTGGGAGGAGGGCTTGCTCTCAGTTTCAGTCTAACATTAGTCACAACCACATGATTGTCGCTGCCAACATGTGCTTCATGGTACACTCTCAGGTTAACTTGTGTTTTTTTGAGGGGGGGGGGGCTCTCACCTATCACATGCATGTTTGCTAAGATAGAGATCGACTAAGTTTTTCACAATTGTCGATGGTGCCGCATCCATGCCGACACATGTCATCTTCTCTTCCACTGACTGTTAACGCTGCCAATCTTGGCATTCACGTCTCCCATTAACAGTATCATGTTATGTTGCGGGGTTTTATTGATTTCTCGCAGTATTTAGTTCATCCTACTCATCTGTGATGTCGTCTTCAGTGTCATTAGTGGTAGCATAACATTGTAGAACAGTGAGTTCGCCGTACCTGGAGTCAAATCTGACTTTGATCAGTCCGTCACTGAAGGGCTCCAGTTCAATAAGTGCTCCTGTTGCTTGTTAGCGCTGCATTAGCGCTACTCCATTCGCATGTTGACTGTCTTTATCACAGAGTATACAATAGTCGATGATGATTATGACGATGACTTTATTGAAAATTTGCAGTGGGACCACTAAATTGTATTCAATTTACATTTGAAACATGATAAAAAGAGTCAAATATTACACGTTACTAGGAATAAGTACTTTATGCATATATACATAGATTAACAGTTACTTTGGATGATCGTCTGATAACATGAGAGTATTATTTTGGTGAAATTGATCTGATAATAACTAATGCAGGTATTATGGTCCGGATGCATTGATCAGATTGCACAAGGAATCGCTGAGTTGCTATATCGGTTTCTTCTAGACTTAGGACCGTCCAGTTTGTGGCTTTTTCCTGTGGCTTGTCCTTAGACCTGGAATCTAGTCGCAGGCAGCCATTCTCTGTATCCCGAGGTCTGCAACGTCCGTGCAAACTTGAGACAGAGCTGCTCTCTTCCTTCTGCTAGGGTCACAAGTCCAAGTGTTTGCAGTGCGGGAAGATAGCATATGTAGGCGTTGCCTAAGATGATGCAGCACGCTCGCCTCTAGATTTTCTCTCGTTTATCAGATTGGGTGTGTGTCGGCCCAGGTGACTATGAAGGGTGACTATTCAAGAATAGGCCTGACATAGCCCGTGTAAATCGTTGTCAAGTCAGCTTGTGACAGAGCGAACTTCTTTTTTTTTTAAATTAAAAACAACAACAACAATGGTACATTTGTCGACCACTACGACTAGTGTTTGTACAGTCGAGTACTATTGCACATGGAGGAATAACATATACTGGTGGCGAACTTCCTTAGCCGTTTGAAGAAGTACAGCATTCGATCAACATGTCTGTCCCATCGCAGATATTTTTGGATGTGTAGTCCAAGAACTTTAAGACTAGGAACAGAGGTTAAAGGTGTCACGAATCTGTCTGGAGTGGAGAGAGAAGTGAGTTACGACAGAAGGTTACATGAATGGTGAGGCACTCGCCTCTTTACAACAGCATGTGGTTGCTGGTAGACCATGCATGTAGCTCGTACAGCTCATGTTGAAGTGTTGAAGGCTTGTGGAGGGCTCTGGACTCCAGAAGATTCATGTCGTCCACGTACTTCCACGTAGGAATGTTGGTGTTTCCTGCGACATCGTCAATAAGAGTCAGAAACAGGATGGGGCTGAGTAATGTGCCCTGAAGAACACCACAGGAGAGATGTTCCCAACTGGACAGCGCACCACGGTACCGAACACACTGATTCCTATCGGAAATGAAGTCGCAAACCCAAGGAATTACCTCGCGCATCAGACCTTTGTTTAACAGTTTTAGGATTACAGTGTTGTTGTGTACTCAATCAAGAGTTCTTTAGAAAAGTCGGTAGCCACCAAAGTACGGATGAATTTTGAAGCATCAGTTTCTTTACACAGATTGTCAACTAAGCTGACTAGGGCGTGAGCAGTTACACTGCCATACTGTCTCTTGTCAATTTATTGTGACGTAGAATTCATTTCAAGGCAAAGTACTCTGCTTTTTTCGAAAACTGAGAAATTAGGGAGATAGCTCGCAACTGATCTAAAATGGCAGGGTGCGTCTTAGGAATGGGGGAAACGACCGCCTGCTTCCACTGTTTCGGTACAAATCCATCATTGAATGATGTGTTAAGGATGTGGCAGAACGGTGAAAACAGTTCGCAGGCAAACTCACGGAGTAGCTTAAGGATAATGTTGTCTAGACCAGGTGCCTTTGATATCTTGACAGCCAGAAGCCGCTGAAACACATCCCAAACATTCAGGG
>NC_049979.1:33163399-33204822 GCF_000003815.2 Branchiostoma floridae | reverse complement strand
CGTTAGGGATTTTCAACTCTTTTCAACAACCTTTACTCACATTGACCTTATTCACTCCTGATGCCAGCGCCTTGGATTAGAATGTTTGAGGGAGGCCACCCGGTCGCTGTAGTGACTCGTTTCGCTCGAGCCGGTGCGCGTTGAGTAAGGCGCGTTGAGTAAGGTTCTGGTAAAGCAATTTCAGGTGACGCTGCCTTGTTTTTGAAAGGCTTTCTGTTGCAGACTGATGAGATGTTTAATTTACGGTGTCACTCATGGTTTATAAGTACTGTGTATTGTGATACTTTTAGTTGGGAAGTGGGTTTCTATGGCTTCATTAAGTCATAAGTTAACATATGCAGAAAAAAAACGTATTTTAGAAAATTCAAGCTTGTTGATCCAAGATGGCGTATTGAATGGCAACCGGATTATTGTTAATATATCTGTTATATCGGAGATTATCTTAAATCCCAAAAGCGATTTTGAGATACAAGCACATCTGGGATAGGTCTGTATTCCAGATTGTCTTCTATCCCCAAAGCGCTTCTGGGATATCCAGAACACGTCGCAAGCGTGGAGCGTGTTCTAGATGTCCTGTCCAAGCATATTCAGGATAGGCCGAAGTGTACGTGTACTTGAGGGAAGGGCGTGTTGTCTTAGGAGGCGGAAACCTTTTTTTGCATTTTTCGTAGTCAGAAGGCCGCCATCTTTGTTCTCCCCGTGGGTGTGTGGGCTCCAAACATACCGAGAGCAAAGGACAGTTTTTGATACGCATTTGCTCCACCCAAAACACGTCGCGGGTCACAAGAGCACGTACTGGATATGTTTATTGAGAGTTTATTATTATTTTCCGATCAGAGGGCATCTTTAATATCCAGAACGCACCCTTTCGCTTGGGATATCCCCGAAGCGTGAATTAAAATTTGCGATTTTCCTAAAAAAAAGCCTGTCAACACAAGAAAATATATATATTCCAAACTATGTGCAATTGTTGCCAAATAACTCTACTGATTTGGTAGCTGTAGCGTAATCCCTTATGGCGTCATGCGAGATGAAAGTTGGCTCTGGCCTCAAAAGCCTCCCCCTTCTGAATAGTGTTTAGCATAATTGATGATTGACTCTTCCGGCCAAAAACCATGAGCACCGACCCCTGTTCGGTCATGTTCTATTTCGAATACAAGTCAAAAACGGCGTGCGTAGGACAGAACTGACCATCGCGGTTATTAAGCACATGATACTGACTTCGGTTTAGCTTTTGGGGCCCGGAAATCTTCTCTAAAGAGTTTTGCATTCTTTGTGGAAGTCTACATCCACCGGGTTCAGTAGTTTAAGAAGGGGACGAATATGATTGCGGTAAGGGTGTTATAATTTCAGTGAAAGCGGGAGGTGCTCCATAGTATTACCTTGTTTGTGGGCAAGCGTTCCCTGTTCTGGCATGCGGTCGATGCAGGTGTAAAGTTAGGTACTTATATCTGTGACAGGTTTCTACCGCGTTTGTTGCATGCATGGCATTTGCATAAGTGCTCAGGAGCAAAACTTACATTAAGAAGAAAACAGCTCGGGTACTTGACGACATGTCAAATCATAGTGAGAAGTACACTGGTGTGGAGTCGCAATGCTTTATGGTTAACTAGGCTTGTTACAAGATGGCCGCCATCCAAGATGGCGGCTCTTTGTGGAAACCTGAAGTGAGTGCAAGAAAACAGACCACTGCTCACCGGGATGACCATGGATGACTACACACAAGGTACGTATAGACGGTGGATACATGTGTCCTTTATCTTTCACGTCATTTATACATTTATATGAGTAGCCGATCGCCCAATTTCTACAAAATATACCCTATGAGACACCAGTTTGGTGCCTCTGTCAACATTAACTTCGGCTTGGGAGAGTACGGTAGCTTTAAAACGTACATAAAGTCATGTTGTCATTACTAGTACATGAGCACTTACAACACTGCAAGTGTGAGGGTAATCGATCAAGCCGATCTCGAGAAATTCAACTCACAAGGCATTTGCCCCCCTCCCACTCACAGTAGTCAAAGAGTCAAAGTGTGTCAACTTCAAGGACTGGGATAAATTGAAAAAAAATGACTAATTTTTTTGAAAGTAATTTAGATCATGACTACATAAGTCACTCTAACATATTCCAGGATATTGGAGAGATCCAATCATATGGTGCTGAAATATTGACTTCCAAAGTTGCTTGAAATTTGCTTAGCAACATTGTTCACACTAGGGGAAGTTCAAGGACTGGGATAAATTCAAAGAAATCAATTAATCCTCTTTAAAATATTTTAGATCATGCCTACATAAACTACTTCAACATATTCCAGAATATTGTTGAGATTTGATTATTTGATCCTGAAATAGAGACTGCCAAAGTTGCATGAATTTTGCTTAGCAATATTGTTTACACTAGGTAAACTTCAAGGACTGGGATAAATTTTAAAAAATCAATTAATTTTTTTGAAAGAATATCAAAACATGACTACATATATCGTTCTACTGAATTCAAGGATATTGGAGAGATCCACTTATTTGATCTGTAAATATTGACAGTCAAAGTTGCTAGACTTTTAGTCAGCTGTATTGTTTACACTAAGTGAAGTTCAATGATTGGGATGAATTCAAAGAAACCAATTGATTCTTTTCAAAGTAATTCAAAACATGACAGTATATATCACTTTAATATACCCCTGGATATTGGAGACATCCACTCATTTGATTTAGTATTATAGACAGTCAGAGTTTCCTGAATTTTGGTCAGCCATATTGTTTACACAGTACATGTAGCTTGAAATAGTAGAATTGACATTAGTATAGGATTGAAACAAATGTACTTATCTATTGTCTGTCCTTTTCCTTTGGCATGAAGTAATATCCTAGCCTGTGTGCTATCCAAGTTAGATGACCAACTCCTATACCTCTTAGATCTCCCCCATATACTCCTGGGAAGTGTAGGGGCCTTGGCAAACAAGGATTTTGCAGCATATTATATTGTGGTATCTGTATGTCATAGACAACTTTGTGTAATATCTCATGCATTGTGATCAGTATCACTATGATAGGAACCACTGGTTTGATATTACATGTCACCACCTAATGTTAGGTCCATTGTGTGTTACCACTTTTTGTATATTCATTTTGACACACATTAAAACATATTCTCTGATGCATTTATGATATTGTTTAATGCACTTATGGTAAGGTTAGCCTGTGTTTACACAAGCTCTCGCCGGCTGGGCTTAATGACCCCCTCCTCCTACGGGTGGCGGCAATTGTAGGGCCGGCCGCTAGGGGCTTGATTTTAGTCAGGCTATGGTAAGGTAAACCTGGCAAGTTTGTTACCAACTACAGGTACATCAAATTTAATATCAGTAGTACAAACGAATGAATCCAGTATTCTATAAAGAGATATCAATGAAGAGTAATATTGGGAAAATTATATGAATAAAAGTTTTCAACATAGAATTTATGTACATTAAAGAAGAGGATACTCTATGTCATGTCACTTTTTTTATCATAATCCAGTGTATTCATGCCACACCTCTTCCTCTTCACTTTTTTTCTCATTACCCTCTGGCCTCACATCAAAATTTCTATGTCTTCTTTGTATTCAAGTGTTTTTTTTTTCATATACATTCTTAAGAAAAGTTTGTGATGAAAACTTGGATGTTTTGATGTATGATTACTATGATGGTTTATTCATAATATTAGATGATTTTCACAGTGGCATTATTGCAGGAAATGTTTTCCCATCTACCCCATTGTTTTTCTAGAACGAATCTGGAAAGTGACCTTACCATATTTCGGCATTGGTTGGCTCAATAGTTCCCAGGAAAGCACCCAACACAATGCTCCTACATTACACAGCGTCAGTGTAGCTTGTAGGACAAACCACAGGAAAGAGAAATTTCAATTTTGCCGCCACAAGTTTGTATCCAACATCCCTTGCGCTTGAAACAAGCCTCGATTCCGTGAATGCCGTCGTTTCCATGGCCTGGTCAAATATAGGACCCTACAACAAAGTCCGCTATTACAAAGTCCTGTCCCTTCTACATACACTGATTTACATTTGTATCCTCCCCATGGAAAAAGTATTGCTTTGTAGCGCCCACCCTTCCTAAATCAACTATACTCTGTCTTCAATATGCTTAGTCTTCAGTGTAAAGGCGTAACATTTTTGTTTGGCCAATTTCTCCCCAAATGACTGCTTTTGACAGAGTATTCGAAATGGAAATGGGGTTCTATTTGTTAGATATGGCGTTCGGCTGGAAAGTCAATGTTATTATTTGAATATAAAAGGATCTTATAATAAACAATGATCTATCATATAATAAACAATGATATAACGTTTTTGCTTCTAAATAAGAATATTTCAACTTCAGAAACACTTGTCGAGGTTAACTAGCTCATACTGAGACATTTCTACAAGGTAGTCCATCAGAAAGACGGAGATCATCACGCTGTCGGGGAAGTCGGAGTCCAAACATAAGATCCCTCCACTTTTCATCAGCTGGCTGTCGATCAGTCGAAGTGCTTTAGGAACCCTCGCCACGTCATGGTGTTGATGGTAGTTATCCCACGTCAAGATCCCATTCTCTGTTAACAATATAATCAGAAGGATGATTGCAAGACAATTATAATGATAGCTTAAATACTAACCAAAATATATTATAGATATCTAACAGTATCCAAAATTGGGCTTTATTGGATGCTCATTCGGCCAGTATTTGTAATTTCAAAAAAGCTTACTGTATGATCACTAAATTTTAGGGGGGGGGGGGGGTGCTCGTTAAGTTTTATAATTCTTAAATGTACGACATCATTTAGACGTGATATGACGTAGGTTTGACGTAGTCTTTTTGGCAACATTAGGGGATTTCATGAACACCGAAGGTATTCCGCAAAAAATTAATAATACAATGTGCATTATGAATATTTTAACAAATTGACATTTCTATATATTGCGCATACACCATTCTCTGAAAATCAAGTTGTAAAACGAAATGTCATTTAGGATTAAAATAAGTTACCGTTTCTAGATTGACCAGAAAAGACCGGTTTGGATAGGCTTTAGTTACATATAACAGATGATCGCAATGTTTTACTTTTGGCATATTCACTTTGTTGACATTGTAATCATGCAAGATTGATCGTTAAACAAAAACGATTTTGGTATGCTGAATGAACTTTCGTGAATATAACACGAGTTATACAGTAATAGAAACAAACAAAAAAAGAAACAGGTAAAGTTACACGAAAAGACTTTAACGAAGTACATCCCGTATTTTTTTTTAAACACAGAAAAAACTAGTAAAAGATTAAGAACCAACCTTTAGGAGGAAATATGACAGTTGGTACAACTATCCTGAGTTTCCGTTTCTGAGCTATAGTTTTGATCCGTTCTTGTATAGCATCTGGTAAATAGTAGTAGACCGGGATCCCCACTTCGTTCAGTCGCATCTCAGAACTAACTATACTCTCTCGAGTAATGTTGAAATTCTGCATTTCAAAAACCCCGTATGGATAGGGCTGGTTCTATAATAAAATGTGACAGAAAGAAGTGGACGTTACTACCTTTGCTGTACGGTTCACAACTCAAAAGTCTGGTACTGGTGAAAAACACTTCCCACTTGCGTGAATTGATACAAGCATATGAATATCATTTTTAAAAGACAATGGTTATTAAAACTACAAGTCCGAGACCTCATACTTTTGGCAAACGATTTCATTATTCAATTTCCTTATATTAATCGTGTGATATCATTATTAAATAATTAGGTAAAACATTTCCGTCTACCCCTTCTTGAGTTATAATCTTTCAATTTCTGACACTAAACCGACCTCTGAAGTTCTAAAACAACCCACAAGGGAAGCAAAAACCTACAACACTTTCTCTCAGCGTCAACAGCTATCTACTACTAGAACTTTATGACCACATATGGCCAGAACCTGATATAGATAAAGAAAACCCAGAAGTACCATAACAAGGGGGCCCAAACTGTAATCTTACTAGGCCTCACCAAGACTTGGCCTTTTTTGCATTTCTTGACCCGGAGGGGGGGGGGGTCTCATTGGACCCAAGCCCTTCCCAATTTCAAAACAGCTTTATGTACGATCACAGAATTTGCAAGTGGTGTGGTGCGCTCATTAAGTTTATAATGTCTGACGTTTTTATATCATTATTATGTAATATGGCTTGATTGTAATGGCATCAATTGATTGTATTTGCTAAAATGTGAAAGTCCGGTAATACCTAAAGAAATCACATGAGGTGTTAACGAGTGTTTAACCCTATCTAGACCGGGGAGGGGGGGGGGGGGGGGCTAAAAGAGCCTGCGCCAAATTTGACGTCGTATAACTGCCGAACGACGTATGCTAGGACTACGAAACTTAGTGACTTTTCCTAAAATATTGTTGGCAACAATTTTGCGAAAAAAATTTTAGTTTGTGATTTTTCCTTCTGCCATGGCAACGGGTTTCTGACAGGCATATTTTACCAAATTTACTAATTTCAGTTATGGGATTTCATGGTTTTATTGCTAGACCAAACTTATTTATCTATATCATTAACATCCTGTGTAATTTTAAGTTACATTTCTACTAAAATATTCATAATTTATGCTAATTTGATGACGTCATGGGTCAAAATCCAAGATGGTGGACAATGACATTTTCAACGATAAATACATGTTATTTTTACTCAAATATCTTTTGTTTTCTTACAAAACACAATCACTTCAACCTTTTAAGTCCACTTCTATTGTGTTTTAAGTAGAAGAAATCGTATTTTACAAAATTCAAGCTTTTCGATCCAAGATGGCCGACAAATGACGTCATTTTCTGACGTCATATAGGCGTCAGTGTCGTCGTCATTGGCAGCAAAAGACTTGGCAGACTTAAACACCAAGAACATAACCTTTGTAGTCATCGTTTTGTGTAATACCTGTAAGTATAGCGGATATTTCATATTTCGATGATTTTTGCCCAAAATATGACATTATGACGTCATAATAACGCCATATTACGTCATAAGGATACAAAAATTACAGAAAGTATAAAACTTTACTAGTACATCATGCCCTACGAATTTAGTGATCGTAACCCAAGCCGTTTTGAAATCACGAAGGGGGGTCAAAAGAGCCCCCCCCCCCCCGTCCCAGGAATCTCAAAAAAGCCCGGTCTAGATAGGGTTAAGTATTGTTAGGCTTCTGTTGCCAAAGGCCACCAAAACGACATTAAAATGACGTCATAAATGGTGTATATGTATTTTACCAATCACTTTAAATCCGCCATCTTGGATCATCAACCTTAAATGTCTTAAGATCTTTATCAACATATAACCCAGATTTCCCCTGAAAATAGATTGAAAACGTTCCCAAGAATATTTTATGTGAAAACAAATATAAGAGTTTGCGAAATCCGACCGAAGAAAAAAAATTATACAAATAAAAACAAATCTACTTTCTCCAGAAAATCATTTCCCGTTGTTTTAGCCAAAAGTAGTGAATTTTATAAAATACTTTATATGTATTTGGTTTCGGGGAAATTTCGCGCAAGCGGAATAGCTGACTTTTTCGGGGTGGTTTCAAGTTTGCGGTAGTGCCATAGACTGCAGTCTAAAACCACAATAAGAAACATTCGCGGTGGTTTTAAGTTTGCGGTGAAGAGGTCACCGTGAAAACCGGGAACATACCACCATCGCAAACATTTCTGCATGTACAGTATGCCTTTGAGCTACCCTTTGCATGGCAACACAAAAATATAAACTTAGTCAGTTTGTTGTATTTTTTGCAAATTTAGTTGGCCTAGCACAATTCGTTTTGGAGTTATACGACGTCAAAGTTGGCGGAGGTACTTTAAGTCACCCCCCCCCCAGTCTTGATAGGGTTAGAGTTTTAACCACTCCCCCTTTAGGGTTACGTTGACAGTAAAATCATAAACTAGAGCTTGGCGACCTCATACACTTATTATACAAATTAACATTACAGTACATTAAATGTCAGTCATTAAATATGCATATAAATTGATCCTTTTATTCTTCATCGTAAAGTAAACACAAAACTATCTTACAACTTGTTTGACAACGATCTGAACATATCTAATTCAATGTAACGCATTTTTGCCAAATCATACCTCTGTCACACTACGTTTGCGAATCAATTACAGATAAATCGCTTTTGAAATCATAAAACAGTTTTAAAATTTACCTCACGAATTCCAATGTTAAAGTAGCTCGCCCACTCGCGTACAACTTCTGGACGTGACTCTGCAAAATCCCCATAGACGAACAGGGTAATTGGAAATCTTTTGGGGTACGCCTGTAGGGTAGTTACCAGCTTCCTAGCGGACTTAAGATTCATCCCAACTTGCACGACGACAGACACGGAGAGTTCGCCAGATGAGGACGGGGAGCATGTGGAAAGGACCTGTCCTCCTATTCCAGGGGCGTCGTATGCTACCTTGCATTAATGAATGAGATTTAAACCGTTTTTAAAATGTAATTCCTTATTAAAATACAATTCTATAGATAAAACTCAACGAAAACGGAGATTTAGTTGCGGACGTTTCGATTGATATTCATCATTTTTCTGCAACGTTAGTGAAATAAATTAAATTGAATACAAGTATATAAATTCACAAATATGTTAAATGTGTCGAATTCACTAACTTGGGAATATTAGATTTGCTAACTCGTATGCAAATGTAACCCGAATGAATATAAATCATGCTTTGACAAAATTTTCTGATAAGGTACCAAGTTTGGTAGCTTTAGCGATAGCCATTAATTAGCTATGCTGCATAAAAGCTTCAGGGGGCCTGAACATTCCCCTCCTTTGTAAAAAATAGGGTTAGTCCTTCTGATGGTTTGCATATATCATAATAATAAGCTGGAATTAGAAACACCTTAACCTGTCAAACTATTCCTCTTACATTGACGAAGCAATGTATGCTAAATGATCCCAAAAATGTATCCCCAAAATAAGATTCTTTAAAAAAACATTTTAACGTCCGTTTGAACTCCAATCGGTCATTTTAGTCGAAAAAAGGTCGGGTGTTTTAGGGTTTACAGTAGGTGTGTTTTCTATCCCGATTACAAAGTATCATAATGTAGTCAACGAACTCTAATTATGACACATTGATATTCATTCAAGAGCAAGATAACAGTACCGGCACAGTTTTTTCAGCATCCGGACGTCTTTATCAGGTACCATATCTAAGATTTGTCAGTTCTTGTCAAAAATAATGTGCACGCCGCAACGTACGATGTTTGTTAGAAACTTGCAATCCGGTCGGAAGTTGCAAAGTTTCCAATGACAGTTGGCTTGTGTTCATAGAAATATGGATGACTTGTAAACTAAGTAAAAGTCTCTATCTATTGTTTCTAAATCCTATAAGTGTGTAAAAAAACTATTTGATACAGAAAGTATTAACAGTGTCTGCAGTGTCCTAGCCCTGCCCTGCACCCAATGGTATGGCAGTCAGTGAAAGACTGAAGCCGAAATCATTACAGTGAAACTTCCCAGTATGAGTACCTGAGATTGATGCAGATCATCGAAGTCGGCATAAGTTCTCTCCTCACCAGCCCAGTAGGTCTGTGTGAATCCAATTGTTTTAATTTTCTTCAAAAGTTCTTGTCTCTGATGTTCATTCCAGCCAGTAGGATGCCAGAAGTGACATTCTCCATAAAATCTGTATGTGTGGAAGTAAAAAAACAAATAGAAATACTGAAAACAATGTGATAGAAGGTCATACCATTTATGTGAAACCCAAAATATCAAGAAGATATAGATTGATCTCATAAGAAGAAACATTTTTAATATATAGAATATAATAGACAATATAATATGAACATATATTATGTGTAATATTTCATCCGTACAGCAGGTATGTCGTAAGGAGGATCAACTAAATCCAAAGTCAAAGTATGGCCCAGCCCCCACAGATTCTGGCGGGGTTGCCTGGTTACTATTATTTGCTGTTTCGGTCCGGTGGTCAACAGCAACCAGGATTGCTATTGCTAATGAATAAGGTTAAAACCCTTTGAAATCAAATTTTAGACTGGGTTGATTTCGCAAAAGACAAACGTTCTTTTTTTTTGGTCAAAGTGTGACATAGAGATGACATGGGGAGAGTCCGTTCTTGCACGGGGAAAAAATTAGTAATTCCATTTCATTGGCAGGGGTGATTATGCAAAAATAGTTTTAGCGGACTTGGCATTGAATAGTCCATATTGTATTGCTTTGCCTCTGAGACATTCCATTTCTACATAAATGTACTAGGTGATTCGTTTTAGTGAACGTATTTTGGAATTGCCCAATACATTCTAAATATTTAATTGCTTTGAATTATTTGGTTATAAAAAATACAGCCAGGACTACTAAACTGTTCGAATGCTATTATCAAAATCTAGCCCTGGTGGTCATGGCCATGGCAGTTCCTTGACCGGGGTAACAGCACCATACATAACATACAAATTATATATACAAAGACCGTTTTCCATAATCATTTCAGTCCGGTCGTGAGGTCACAGGTCAGCTCAGTTTCATCATATGCTTGAATGTTGCAATGTTGGGAGCCATTTTTAAAGTCATTGGAAGGTGATTCCACTGACAAACGCCCCTGCAGCTAAACTTACGTCTTCCACATTCCAAGTGAATCTGTGGCAGCTGTACTGATTGGCTTAAACTATGGCGAGTAGGGTAGCTGTGAGTCTCTGATACCATATGGAATACATTGAGATAATCTGGTAGTAGGTGGTTAACAGACTTGTAAACTGTATGCAACAGGTGTTCCTTTCTTCTAGTTTCCAGAGTTTTCCAGTGTAGACTAGAAAGTTCATTACTACCGATGTGAGGCGCATATGAAAGATCAAGTATAATTCTAGCAGCCCGGTTGTGCAGCTTTTGTAGCTTATCTGAAAGTCATTTTCGACAGATACCCCACACAACATCGCAGTAGTCCAATTTGGGAAGGACCATACAATTGAATAACATCTCAAGGGTACGTTTTGGCAAAACTGGTTTAAGACGCCGTAACACACCTAGTCTGGCCGATACACCCTTGCACAATTTATCTATATGATCTTGCCACGTTAGGCACGAGTCAAACATAAGGTCATACAGATAAGCCAAAATGAATTAATTCTGAGGAAATCGGTGTTTACTAGCGATGTTAGCAAAAAATACTACCGGTAAGGCTATATATGCTGCCAGTAATATTATGGAATCGAGGTCATATAAAGCTACTTTGGTTACTACTTATGGGCGCTATAATATTCACAGTGTGGACATAGTGTTTCTTGTCAAATGCATATCGAGTAAAATCGGAGTGTTTTACCAGTACTATTGGGAAGGGGGTTCTAGAGGGAACATTATCTTCTGCTCACAAATGTTCTCTGGGATCGGACAGTTTTGTATGCAGGGGTCAAATTTCTACTGTCCTTATGGGGTAGCGGGAGTGAATGGCAGAATCCCGTGTTTGAGGAAGCAAACAGAGGTGGAGGTCAGCGTACGAGTCCATTCAACAGTTTGTATACGGTTACTGCCGTCTGGAACTTGAGCGACGTAGGTACTGGAGTGACAATAGGGATAGTTCGGAGTGGATACTTTTGTATGATGACAGTGACGGCATACTCGAGATTCTTACATTGTTGTGTATAGTCCGATAAGTAAGCCCTTTATAATCCTTTTTACTTAGATCACAACCATTAAGAATTTTGGATGATCGCCTAGCTTTTGTACAAAAACTCTACGTTTGTAGGATTTTTTAACGTTGACGCCTAATTACCTTCGCACAGCTGCAAGAAGGTTATATTCTGGCAGAATTTTTTTTTGTCTCAACGTGTAGGTCAACCGCATAAAACTTGGGTAGATGTGGATGGGATTTCATGATATTTAATATTTGAGTAGCGCTCGCAGAAACAAAGGTTCTGTTAAAAAAAATTTTAACCTGCCACTTTCTGTCGGGACTGCAGCGGAGCGAGTGTTTGCGTGTGTTCGGTTGCGGACACGATAACTCGAGACGTTGTGGGTCGTTTTGAATGATATTTGGTAGTTATGTAGGGGTTGCAAAAAAGTTCGATAATGGCAAAAAAGTATTGGTACTGCAGCGGTGATTCAGCGTTGGCGTTGAAATTATATTCATATGGCACTTTCACGATTTTTGAGTAGTGGTTACGTCTTTAGTCAGGGAGGAAGTTGTGCAAGTTTGTGCCCCCAGGTGGCTTGTATTGAACTACGGTGGATGATTCCGTTGTTATCTTTAGAAGAGAATAAGTCTGGCGGGGTTGGTGTATTTGAATTTTTTTCAGTCAGAACATACATTGTGGGATGTTTAAAATGTTAAAAGGTACATTATGAAAATATCGGCTTCATCTAATCGATTAATGAAGAAACTGAATATTTCAAGTGAATCTCAGGTGTTGACCTAATTTCTGGGACAATATAAGCTTTCTGCTCAGTATCTGTGTGGCAGACGTTTGTTGACCAGGGTCTCCAGAACACTAAGCACGTCACTGACTTGTCGTAAAGGCTTGCAGCTGTCTGTAAAATGGCGCTTACCGGCTTTATGAATGGATGTTACGATTGCTATTTTGCATTTAGGAGGATGCCCGAGTTGGGGAGGATTAGAGGAGCCGATATCGGACCTATCTATATCCACGCGGTACAACATGATTTTCCAAATTTCAGGGTACATAGTTGTTGGGCTACTTCGTTAATCGACCACAGGACCGAGTCAAAAACTGTAAACATGTCATATATACATATATACATATTACTTACTTGTCGATAAGATGGAATGTCCCGTCATCTACCATCTTTTGCAAGATATCATATTCTGCCCCTTCGACGTCCAGTTTAAAGATAACATAATCCTCTTCGTGGATGTTTTCACGGAGCCACTTTGAAAAGTCGATGGTTTTAACACGAATGTGGCGAGAAAGATTCCTGGCGCCCCCTGTCTTGTTGTCCTTCTTTTCGTCGTCGTAAGCGAAAATTGTTCCTCCTCCCATCATCCAATCTTTGTTCTTTCTTAAACTTCTTTCGGGAAACCACACAGTTTCAAGATATGACATGGTAAAACCTAAAATGGTACAGTTGGAACTGTCATTTTAAAAAATGGCTATCATATGCATCAAGTTGCTAAATTCGGCAAATACATTGGTTGTAATTGTCACCATCGCTAAGAAATCTAGGTCCACACTATGACCATGTATTGACCAACCATGTTATTTGAGATATTGTGATAGTGATAAAATCGTAATCATCGTTGTTAACAACAGCTATATGACATTAGTAATTTTTGTGATTTTTAGTCATAAGCTTTTAACTTACTACTAATTTCAAACATGTCGTTTGTCTCGCGCGAGACTTAAAGGCGGTGACAATTCATCTTTAGTTGGGTGAACCGAAGTTACATTTCAACATTTTCTTTATACAAGGATAGTTGCTATCTTCATAAAAACGACATGTATCTTATTTTGCATTCTTATCCTTTATCTAGCATACAACTTGATTGGACTCGACATTTGAATGTGAAAAAAAGTTACTCGCACTTACTGTCTTTGTTTGATACAGCAACAGGGTTGTGAAAAACAACATCGGGGTAGGCCGCAAAGTACGGAGCTAAGCGGGGATCCATTTCAAAGGAATGAATGATAAATTCACGGCCTCCTGGGTAGGTCTCTTTGAATAGTTCCACCGTAGATGCAACGTTTCCCCCACAGTCTAAAAGAATCTTTCGTGAGCTGAAAGGAATAAAGTTTTAACGTAAATGAATTTACTTGTTGAATGTGATTTTTCAAATCGAACCGCTTGTTGTTGATTTCCTAACATAAAACAATTATATGTTTTGTTATGTTGCGTCCTGCGTCATGTTTTGGCATCATTATAATGGCTACCTCATACTGACATACTGACATATATATCTCCCACTTACTCTTTCTATGTGTCTCTCAAGGGACAGGAGAAATGTTGCCACGATAGGCGGGTGGGCAATATAGAAGGAATGCAGATCAATTGACCACGAGCAATAAGTTACAAATTATTCAGTACCCACTGATCTTTATAAGTAACATTGTTTTTATCGTTTCGAAATTCAGCTGACCCTGCCAAAGTCAAATCTACCGAAAACTCGGCACAATAAGTTTGGAATTTTAACTTCAGTTCATTATATTTCCCTTGTTTCTGCGTCAATTTTACAATGCATTTACAGGATTGAGAATGGACTACGAAACATGGTGATTTTTTCTAGAATATTGTTTGCAACTTACTTACAAGGTGTCCTACAGTGGCCGCCCCTGGGCCCACTCCTTTTTTCACTTTCCTTTTTTTTGTTTTATGCGTATGTTTCTTAAGTAGAAGACTTAATATAAGCAATTTGTGCTTTCTGCGTCATAATGTCAAAATATATGTGAATAAACAATAAACAATATTGTTGGAAATAATTCTGAGAAACATTGACAGTTTTTTTTTGTGTGTGTGTTGCCCTACTGTGGGTTTCTGACAAGAATATGGTACCAAATTTACTAATTTCATTTTAAATTCTGAGATTTCAAGGTTTTATTGCTAGACCACAGTTGTTAATTTACACCTTTAACGTCTTGTGTAATTACCTCCATGAAATGTCATGGAGGTTACATTTTCTGTTATGTTTGTCTGTCTGTGTACAAGATTACTCAAGAACGGCTGAATGGATTGGTTTCATATATATTGAATATGATAATTCGTTTTATTTATGTCTGCTTAGGATATCTGTAACAGTTGACTCCTAATTAGAGCAACTGTTTGCCCATTCCGGTCAATCTCAGTATTTTCAGTTGTATTTGTATGTTTGTGTACAGGATAACTCAAGAACAGCTAGATGGATTGGTTTCATACTTGTTGTGTTGTTGGGGTGTAATGGAAGCTCGAATTGATAAGATTTTGGGTGCCGTATCTGTCGTTATAATTGATGTAATAATATAAGAAATCACCCGTATATCTGCAATGTAATGGAACAGGCATCGTGCTTTCAGCGTTTGTTAATGAGCTTATCTCCAAGCAGATAGTGAGGTGATTTGTATGACAGCTGTTTGGGGAACCCTGAGCTTTTTGAATATGATAATTCGTTTTATTTATGTCTGAAAATTCCGCAAAAATCTTTTATTTTTCTACAAAACACAGTCACTTTTTAGTCTATTTCTTTCCGGTTTAGGCATTATATGTGTAAAATTATATGTAGATATAAGATGACAAATGACGTTATTTTCTGACGTCATACAGGCGTCAGTGTCGTCGTCATTGGCAACAAAATTGGGTCAAAAGAGTCCTCAGGAATCCTATAAAAGCCCGGTTTAGATAGAGTTAAGGGTTGCCTGGAATTATGACGAGTGCTGTGCTGTTTTTCTTATACTTCTTATATTTTTTCTTATGTTTAAAAGAGGCAGGGAATATTTGCACTTTTTTGGTGACCGAGTCATTGGAACAGGCCCTGTGCTAGTTTCGTTTACAATCAATATAAGTTTGAGGTTCCCGGTCGGAGTTCAAATTAAATGGCAGAAGGCAGCTGTAATAGGCCGGAAGTGCGCTGCTGTCTCCCTAACGTTTGATCCCTAATGATTGGCGATCATTTTTGCTGAGCATAGATTTATTTTCTGTATCTGAATCTGTATCTATATAGCCGGTATAACCGCCTTCGGCGCAACACACCAGCTTCGCAGGCACGCGGTGCGGCAGCAGCTGGTTATATTACACTGAACGATCCGTCACGCCTAACTTTTGCACATCTATCTGCAAGCGTTCTTTAAAACTATCCAGAGAAGATGCCCCTACTGTGCTTGGTGAAAACAAGTTCCACTCTACGATAGTTCTGGGAAAATACGAATTTTTGAACACATCAATCCTAGGTTGGTAACTCTTGTATTTGAAGTCTGTTTCTTGTTCTTTTTTGAGCTGGTATTAGATACTTATCAGTCGGTACGTCCACCAGCTTATTGGTCATTTTGTACATCATGCAAAGTCTAGACCTTTCCTTCTGTCTTCAAGTGATGTCCACTGCAGATCTGTTTTCATTTTGGTGACACTAGCATCCCTGTTGTAGTTGTTTGCACAGATTCTGGCAGCTTGGTTCTGTACCCTTTCAAGTTTATCTTTGTCTTTCTTTGTATACGGATCCCATACTGTTGCAGCATATTCAAGGTTAGGTCTTACCAGTGATGTGTATGCAAGTGATTTTACCCTGGCTGGGCATGCCCACAAGTTGCGTTTGATCACTCCCAATGTCTGTTTGGCCTTGGTTGTGATTTTGTTAACATGGACACCCCACTTCAGCCCAGTTGTTAACGTGGACACCTAGGTATGGGTGGCTTTTCGTGGTTGCTAATGTCTGACCACAAAACTGGTAAGGGGACACATTTGGTGTGCGTTTGTTCGTTATGTGCATGATATAGCACCTTTCAGGATTGAACTGCATAAGCCATTTTCTTTGCCATTCTTCCAGGGTGTTCAGATCTTTCTGAAGAAGTTGTGAGTCATTCTTTGCAGATACCTCTATATATAGCAGACAATCATCGGCGAATAACCTCACACTTGAATCGAGCTGGTCTGGCAAGTCGTTTATGTACAATATGAAGAGCAATGGTTCCAGGACAGTCCCTTGCGGAACTCCCGATGCTACTTTAACTGGAGCTGAGGCCTTCCCTTCAACCACTACCGTTTGCTCTCTGTTCGTCAGGAAAGCATTTAACCAGTTTAATGTAGTACCTTGAATTCCATAGTACTCTAGGTTTGATGTGAGTCTGCTATGGGGGACTTTGTCGAAAGCTTTAGTGAATTCAACTTTTGCTAGATCCACCTGTCTTTTATTGTTCAGTGCCCCAGCTATGTCGTGAACTATTAAAATAAGCTGTGTTTCTGTGGATCGCTTTGCCCTGAATCCTTGTTGGTAGTCTGTAAGTATATTGTGGCCTTCCAAGTGTTTCATTATATGGCTATGGATAATGTGTTCAAGTAATTTACAGGAAATACAGGTAAGTGAAACATGTCTGTAGTTACTGGGGACCGCTCTGTCTCCCTTTTTGAAAATGGCGCATATGTTTGCATCCCTCCAGTCTTTGGGGATTTCTCCTGTGCCAAGCGATTGTTGGAAAATGTTAGTCAAAACAGGTGCGATTTCACTGGCTGTCATTTTGAGGAACCAATGAGGTATTTGGTCTGGCCGGATGCTTTTGATGGATTAAGGCCTTGTAACATTTTTTCTACACCAAAAGTAGAAATTTCTATACGTTCCATTGGAGGGGTGCAGGTTTTCCCAAGAGATGGCATGTCAGTGGTGTCTTCTTCTGTGAATACACTTTTAAACTGTGAACTGAGTGCTTCTGCTTTTTTCTCACTGTCACTTATAATGGTGCTCCCAACCTTTAGAGTGGCTACCCCAACAAGCTCTCCCCAAAGGCCTTTTATGTATGACCAGAATGTTTTGGGCTTGTCAGTGAAAGCTTCTCCTAACCTTCGAGACCGAGAGGGTAGCAGCCGTCGAGGCGAAGAGAAAGGCGAGGAAGGCCCGTCAAAGTAGAACTGCAACTGTAAACCCGTAGACTTGCCATACTCGTGAGAGTGGCCGTCTATCATGTTTGCCAGGTATTTTGAATGTGCTGATCTTATGCTTTTCTGCACGCCTTTTTTTACCTTCTTGTACTTGTTCCAGTCTTCCTCTTGCCCTGTTCTCTTAGCTTTATTGTAAAGACGTTGCTTCTTCCGACAGTGTCTTCTTAAGTTTTTGTTAAACCAGGGCAGGTTGTATCTGCTTGATGTCATTTTACTAGGAATGTGCTTGTTAATTGTGTACTTCATTTTTCCTTTGAAGTCATCCCATTTCTGTGTCACTGACATCTCTTTTGTTCTCAGGATAAAGTTTGTTGCATAGTCCTCAAGGTCATTCTTGATAGCCGGCTCGTCAGATTTGGTGCGAATGTACACTTTCCTTTTTAGTTTTTTGTTCTGTTTGGGTGCCAAGTTAACGTCCACTAGAACCATGTCATGGTCACTTATTCCCGGAACTACTTTTTTTTTTTTCAATTATGTTTGGGTTATTAACCCTTAAACACCCGAGTGGGGTCCATTTGGTCCAATCTGAAGAAAAAATCCTTCCGTGACTTTGTCAGTCAATATGTCTTATACCTTCTCCTTAATTTTCGCAAAGATTGGTACAATAATGTTGAAATTATAAAGAAAGTTTGTGTTTAGTCCCACTGGGGTCCAAACATACTTTGGAGACTAACTCCTTAACCACTTACAGTATGACTACCAAACTTTCAGACAATAATAAGAATATAAACCTAAATCATCACGAAAAATTTCTGTGTCATCAACATGTAATGTTACGACATTATGACGTCATTTGCCTAATCAGGGCGGCCATCTTGAAATTTGGCCAATGACGTCATGAAATTATCATACATTATAAGTTTTAAGTCATGAAAATTACATTGAATTTCATAAGATTTAATTGTTGTCAGAAAACAGTTGTAGTTTACCAAGAAAACCTTGTTTAGATTGAAATTGTAAAATTTTGGCAAAAATATGCCTGTTAGAATATGGTTGCCATGGCAACCCCCCAAAACGATAAACTTACTTTATTGACTAAAAACTTTTGAAAATAATATTTTGTGATAAATTACCAAGTTTCGTAGCTTTAGCTATAGCCTTTCATGAGTTATGCGACATAAATGTTGCTGAGGGCCTCAAAATTCCCCTATCTGGTCGGAAAAGGTTTAATGCAAAACGTGGTCCTTCTGAACTTTTGCATAAATAATGATAATGGGTTGGAATTAGCAACACCTTAACATCTCAAAATCTTCCTCTTACATTGACGAAGCAATGTATATACAGGGATCGCCGATAAGAAATGGTACTGGGCTTTTATGAAGAAAACATTTTGGGGTCCATTTGGACCCCACTCGGTCTTGAGGGTTAACTAAAACCAGGTCCAAAATATTACCATTTCTAGTTGGTTCCTTAACTGTTGTGCAGTAGTTTCTGTGCCTGCCCTGTATGATTCTGAGCGTTGTCTGTTGTGCTGGCGTCACAATTTATACCAGGGGTGTTGGAATCTCCAATAATGATTACGTTGTCGGAGTTTATCTTAGTTCCCATTTTATTTATAGAGCTGTCAAGCTTACCCAGACCATTTCCTTGGTCCGATGGAGGTCTGTAGTATGTACCAATCATAAGCGGTTTCTTTCCTGCAAGTTGGGTTTGTGTCCAAATGATCTCACAGTCTGTGTCCAGATCCGGTCTGTGGGTGACAATCAGATCATCCCTGTTTGCCTGAAATACACCACCTCCTGGGCCAGTTTGTCTGTCTTTACGGTGTACTATATAGCTGTCAGGGAATATTTCACTGCTTGATATGTTTTCATTGAGCCATGACTCAGTGCCCGCTACTATGTCTGGTTTATAAGTGTCAATCACAGTTGCCAATTCAGCAGTTTTGTTTCTAACACTCTGGCAGTTTACCAGCAGTTTAGCCTTGCTCTTTTTGTGGCCATTACCTCTAGTATGAGTTTTCCCCTGCTTTGATCTAAGTGGAGTGGATTTTGCCGTTGGTGTGTCACCTGGCAAACTTGTGCTGGAGTTCAGCGTATCAAATGAATTTACCGAATGAAAGCTGTCATCAGTGATATCGAACATGTCCGATGCAAAGTTTGGTATGCCGCAGTCACAGCATATCCATGAGTATGATAGGTGGGTTTCTAATACAGTGTATACCTGCGAGCAAGGCTCAATACAGTCCTTATGATACCACATATTGCAGTCATCACAACAAATAGCATAATAATTTTTTTCTGAAAAGCCCGTGGGTTGCATTGTTTTATATTATCTGAGTACCTTTTACTAATTTGTAAAAAATAGAATGCTGATAATGCAACACACGCAACTCTGCGCGATACCAACAACCTACTGATACTAACCGCAACTAACCAGCGCTATACCAGCAATGATCAAATCATTGAACGAACTGTAGACTCTACTCTACCAGATTGGTCAATGTTTTTAGCTAACTTTGTAGGACAGGTCAATCAATTTTAGCGTGATGAGACTTTTAAAATGTATAGTTTTTAGCCTATTCCAATTTGCCTTTTAAACATCGTATCTGCAATATCTATTCAATATTTATTCATTATGATATTCATGTATTGTTTATGTTACAACGTTGCTCTCAATATTCTATCATACCTTTTTTTTTTATGTATGTCTTGTCCCGGACATGATATGGTCTTGGTATTTTGGGTGTAGAAAACATTTAGCGTGATGATAAGGTGGTGCAAATTTCAGCCACATACACCCCCCCCAACATGTAACTTAGGAACTGCCATGGCGTTTTTTCAAGATATTCCAAAGAGGACCACGGCAGGGGGAACGGCAGATTACCATCATTGTAGTCTTGTAGGTAGCTTAGACAAAAATATTCCTAATGATATACATGTTATGAAAATGAGGACGTAGTTTGCATAATTACTGAGGAAATCGTATAAGTCAATTGTTGTCAATGAATGACCTTAAATAAATGTAAAAAATGTTAATTATAGAAAGTTATATCAAAATAGATACCACGTATGCAAATGATATAGTCACATAATATCCGCAAAAAATCGCTTAATTGGAAACATGTATAAGTCAATTGATTTTTACAAGCGAACTGCGATAAATATAAAACAATTTAAGTCCGTTTGAATATGAACACTAGAAAATAATATATAATGACGTTTGCATAATAAATGTAATTTATGACTATTGATACCAAACAAACAAGTGGGGAACTGATCAGCATAATTAATGCAAACATGGTTAAGGGGCTTAATGATACATTATAGGATTTTTTTTACTTCTGAAAGGTTTAAACTGGTCTATGATGGACTTTACCAAGCATAAATTATGCAAATCTTTATGCCATTTGAATACAATTAACAAAAGCTCATAATATTTCATGGAAGCATGAGGTCGTGGAACTCTAGTTGTACATTATTTCTGCTGGGCCAATGTGTTTGTTTATATATACTAGGTCTATTCCTTAAGCGTCAACCAATTTTCTCAAAACTCTTCGCGAAAAGCTGAAAAGTGACAGGACAGATGATACATAAATACATAGATAAATAGATATATGTGTGTGTCTGTGTATAAAATGTGGCTAACCATGTATACTGTGCCTATATCTTAATCGTCAACCTATTTTTTTTTTCAAAACCCTTATAGAAAAGCTGGAAAGTGACATGTTACAGTATAGTTATCTCCAGAATTATAGTAGCCTTTGAATTGTTAAAGATAATAAAAAAAGTCGGGATTGATGATCAAACTAGACGTCATATTTTGTCACCCAGGAGAACGTTTGTAATCATAAGAATCTTTTGTAGTTGCTTTGTCATATTGTTTTAGTGCATTATGGATATTTCCCTCTTATTAGAACCAATATTTATCGTGTTGATTTGAATTTTTTTTATGTATCAAGATATATTGTGAGGTCTCCTTGTATCTACAACCTTTACAAAAGGGACCAACCTCAAACTACACTATTAATTGATATGAAAATGAAATATTACAAAAGGGAAACACCCTATTTTACATTAAATTGGTTAAGATAAAAAAAAATTAAAGCTCCAAGGTTGCCCACTAACTACGGATAATCGCAACCGATTTCCCTTTTATACTTTAAGAGGCTCTGTCTGTAAAAACCAAGCATAGGGTGGCCAAACTCAAGAAATCGATTTTCATTAAATTTTGTGTGGTGGTAGGGCCTTGCTCCAAACCTACAAAAATGGCAAAGTTTTAGATCTGCGGTCACCGGTTGCCATGGCAACGGCCATTTTTCAAAATGGTGGATTTTCACCAAGGGAAGGCCTTGGTCGCGTTCAAAGAGGCCTCCTTTGGACTCCTGTAGCCCCTACAAATTAACAGATATTTCATTGATTCTTGGATATGTTAGTACCCATGTTATTATCTTGGATATGTTATTTCAATGAAAAAAAATGATATATAGTTATGCTCAAAATATTTTTTGTAGTGAGGTGCAGCAGATGTTTGAAAATGATGTGTTTTCGTGAATTTCCAAAATTGACAAAAATCCATTATTTGACCATTTTTATTGACCATTAGCTCATTTACAGGCAAATCAATTTGCTTGATTTTTGGCACAGTTATAGTTTGAACCTTTGTATACATCATATGTAAAATTAAAAAAATATTGGCACTCCCACGTATCGAACCGTGGTGGCCCCGAGAGTAAACCAATATTTCCATTTCAAGAAAATCGTAACCATAGAATTATTCCTGGAACAACAGTCATAGCTTACCAAAAATGAATCTCAGTTTCATTTTATGTAGCAGAGGAACTTACCTATCACTTATGAAAGCAGGGTTGTTCTAGATTTTTTATAATTGCCTTTAAAATGATTTTATTTAGTTTTTTTGGTCATTTTTAGACCCAAAAATGTATATTTTGGCCCCAGCACCCTGGTATTGCAACCAAATGACCTGAAATTTGGTAAAGGAATGTCCTGGACATGTACACACATGGTTCGATAACTGGTTTGACATATAATAGAACAAAATACTGAATTTTGTGACTTTTTTGGCATTTTCGGCCCCAAAAGTACATTTTTGGCCCCTGTACCCTGGTTTTACAACCATTTGACATTTGTAAGTTGGTATAGGAATGCCCTGGACACATGCGCACATGGATTCAATAACACTTTTGGCATACTGTTCAACAAAATGCTACATTTTGTGATTTTTGGTTTATTTTTTTCCAAAAAAAGTACATTTTTGGCTCCCCTACCCTGCTTTTACAACTGAAAATTTTTTGTAGGTTTGGACCAAGGCCCTACCACCACACAGAATTTAAGGAATTTTGAGGCCCTCCATTTCTAAGTCCTATAACTCTAAAACGACGTGCCGTAAGGGCCACCAAATTTTCAGGACAAGATATCGACATAATATCTGACGAGTATATGACGTTTGACGTTACGTTGACGTAAGAAGACGTAATTATGACGTCATCAATTTGATTATATTGGCCGGACCCACGAAAAAAGGTTTTTTTCTCAGAAAACTTCAAGTTATGCTAAAAAAATGTTACAACAAGTGCAGATAACAGAATAATAATGTTTATTACGACTTGTGTTGCCAATAGCAACATCGATAACGTCAAAATGACGTCACAAAATGACGTCATGCACATCTAAGATACGAGTTGGGCTCCGCCATATTATATCCAACACCTTAAATTTTTTAAAATCCTTTTTTTGCAACAAATAATCACAAAGGGCAATGTAAATAGACTAAATTCATTCATTTAGATGGTATGGTTTTTGATGAAAAAATACCAGGTAGTTACCAATTCTAAGGGATAATTAGCTTGTTATTCTTGATCTTGCCATACGGTCCGCCATCTTGGATTTTGGGCTGATGACGTCATCAAATTAGCATAATTTATGCATATATAATTATGAAAGATATGCTAAATAATATAAGATTTTATTTATGTTACAAAATAGTAGTAATATAACAAATAAATATGAAAAATACATTGTTAGAACCAAAAATAGTTATTTTTGGCAAAACAGCCTGTCAACAAACGGTTGCCATGGCAACACGAAAAAATGGAAATTTTTTCAAACTTCGAAAATTTTTTTGCCAACAATATTTTAGGAAAACTCACCAAATTTGGTGGCTCTAGCGTAAGCCGTTCTGGCGTTATAGGACATCAAAGTTGCCGCGGGCCTCAAAAGCCCCCCCCGGTCTGAATAGGGTTAAGATATATATCAACCTAATTTGATATCTTGTAGTTGATATTGCCCGTAAAGACATTTCTATTGGATTTTCGTTGTACAGACAAATACTCGTTAAGGCAGACAGCCTAAAGTTATAGCCAAAAATGCATAAATGACGTTATAATTAGATTATATAATATAATAAGTCAACCCCTCTAATGCGCACTGATGGTCTAATGAAGACTGGACTGCCAAAGAATATTAAGACAATACATTTTCAATCGTACCACATTTGGGATGAAAATTATACAATCCACAAATTCCCAGAGAAATCCTGCACCAGTTTCCTTAACATAGAAATAAATAAATACGAAAATGTATCCGGTAAATGCAGATTTAAGTTGAATTTTTAAGCTATAATACAGTCATCGATATTACCTTTTACTTTCATAATGTTTCTTCCCGTCTTCTTCCATGCATGTTTCAACAGCACGATGCAGACAGCTTGTAGTGTCAAAATGACTCCAGACTGATGTTGGAATAGATTTTTTCATAACGTTGGCTGGACCTGGATGAAGGAGGTTTACGCTTAACCCAAGTAAAATAACAAGTGTAACAAACAAGGCCCAAAAACCTTTGGAACGCCTGCCTAAACTCATCTTAGATTTAAAGTCATGCACGATCATGGTACAAACTCTACTCAGGCTATTGCTCCCGCCGTGTTAAGTCAAGTGCTGTACGCCGAAGGGCGTTTAGACTTTAGGTTATATATGTAGCAGTAGCTCATTTGCATCCCCCTCCTTTGTAATTCAAAATCGGCTAACTGTACGGACACTAAATTTTGGGGGGCTGATAAGCTTATGAGATAATAAAGAATGACGTAATATAACGTAATTATGACGTAATTGATGGATACTTTGGCTAAAACGGACAATTATCATATTATCTAATTATATCACGCAGAAGTTAATAGTAAATGGTTTCTGATCAATATTTAAGTGTTCTAAGACTTCTGTTGTCAAAAGCCACTAGAACGACGCCAAAATTACGTCATAAAATTACGTCATATGTATTTTAGCTATCACTTTCAATCCGGCATCTTGGATCATAAACCTTAAATATCTTCCGACATATATAATTAACATATAATCCCCAGATCATATGAAAACGGAATAAAAACGTTTACCTAAATGTTTTTGTAAGAAAACACGAAAATTTGCTGACAGCTGAGTAAAAAAAAAGCTGATTTTCCTCTTATTATGATATTGTCGGCAAACTTGGATTTTGACTAATAACGCCATTACATTAGCATGAATTTAGAATATCTAATGATGAATGTCACATTGAAATATGTTAGATATTAAAGATATATGAAAAATGTGTGGTTTAGCAAGAGAATCCTAAAATCCCTTCGTTTACCAAAATTAGTGATTTTTGTAAAATATGCCTTTCAGAAACCCGTTGCCATGGCAACACGAAAACTATAACTATTTTATAGCTTTATTAGTTTCTTTCTTTCTGTAAATGTTTGCAAACATTATTTGAGGGAAAGTCACCAAGTTTGGTTGTTCAACAACACGTTTGGGAGTTATACGTCGTCAAATGTTGGCGCGATAGGATAGGGTTAAATATTGTAATGAAGCAAGTAGTACCTCATAGCTTAGCAATATACATAAGTTTGATGATAATTGCCACCCAGTGAAACTCCTGTCTTTTGCATCCCAATTAGGCACCGGTTCCTTCTCGTACGTTAATTGCTCACACTCAATTTCTAAAACGGCAGTGCAGTCTAAGCTAATGCCATTGTTTTTACGCGTACAGAATGCTGGTCCGTGGCACATATTGAGGTTGAAAATAATTTCAGTCAGTAGTTATGCAACAGTTGGAAACCCGTTCCTGTGTACAGTTCATGATCTAAATCATCCTATTGGTGTAGTTAACCATGATTTCGGCAACACACGAAACATGCACATATATGAAACACTGAATAAGGACTTCAAAACAAATGCGCTTAAAGTAGCGTTTAGATCATTATAATCAAATCTATTATATTTAAAAAAACTGTATTTATTCATTATTTTATAACCATAAATTCGACACCTATATGACACTTTTGAGTTTGTTGATACAGCAGCAAACATGGAAACTAATTGGTGCCATCCTAAACTCTGAGCAGTAATTGTTTTATTTGTCACCACGTATCTGTAGTGTTGACTTTTGTGCCCGTCCTAGTGTTAACAACAAACAAAAAGTATATTATTCAAAACCAGGGATAACTACAAATGCGACCGATGCAAAAATGAAAAAAAAGACTGTCGAATTACGAAAAGAAGCGAGGCACTGTACTCAGATGGATGTTTAAAGGATATGACTTCTAAACGTTTTATCCACTCCCGGTGTTGTTTAAACTTGCATTTTATAAATGTTGTGGATTATACTTCAAGTCCTTCAAGTAAACTGCAAAATAATACAAATACCACATTTTGTAAACGTCTTCGCGAGGAAATAGAAGAAGGAGGCCAATATTACTTTCTTGTTTTTTGGACACATTTTTATTCATCAGATAGAGTGTATATGTATTTAATTGGAGTCAAATGTGTTCTGTGAGCATTTCTACTCTAACCGCGCTAAACAAATATTCTAATCAGTATCAGTAATGATAACAAACATGGTGACGGGCTTACATTAGGCTGTGTTTTCATGAGCCATTCATATTTTATATAAGCTTTAGAAACCTGTGATGTCTTACTCATCAAAATACTTGTTAGCTTGTGTGTGTGTCTTCTTATCTGACCTAATCCTATAAACTGTCAAAATGACAACAGGTCTTGGATACCAAATTATTAAATGGTAGTAAGCAATAATCAGGATTTAGCGTGTTTTTTTTAATAGTAAACCGAAGTATTACCATCTGTAGCTCCACAGTGCCCGGTGGGGGAAATCGCTTGCGACGCCGCCTCAACCCCGGGCAAGATCACTATTGATTTCGCCTCCATATCTCGCCCTCTTCAGTGATCGTCCCCCTCCGGCAAACCCGTTTTTTTTTTTCATTTTAAAAATTGATCTGTATAAATCACAAATTACAGTTTCATAATGAGTGAAGTACATATCTGATAGAGAACTCCTACCATTGCATTAATATAAACCCCAAACAGTATACAAGGGGTCCGCGTGGGCCCCCAATATGTATTAGGTAATTCCATTTTTACCTGATTATATATTCCTTTTTTTAAAATTTAAATCCATTATCCTTTACATTTGTGACTAGATCTTATTTTCTAACGACAAACGTTCAAATGACAGTTTTTATTCTATTTACAATGTCCCTGTAGAAAACTTCTATCCTTGAATTAAACTTGGCGGTATTTTTAACATGTCCGACGTAATGATGACGTCATACTACGTTATAATAGCGTGGAATATCTCATAATACTGAATTTTTTTAGTCTACATAATTTTTTGTTGTCTTATAGTAAGTCATTTAAACCTTACAGGAGTTAGAAGAAGGGATTGCAAGAGATCAAACATTTATGCAAGATGCTTTGAATGGTTCACTGAACACAGAGTACATTGCATTATCGGATTTTTTTTTTCGAATTTTGTAAAATACGTTTTTATTTACATAAAACCGCGACACCCAATTGAATTGGACTAAAAAGGTTCAAGTGATTGTATTTTGTAAGAAGATGAAAGATTTTGATTGAATTTCTGTAAAAATAGCATGCATTTACCATTCATTATGACAATGTCCGACACCTTGGACTTTGACCCATGACGTAATCAAAATGGCATAAATTATGAATACTAAATCATAAAAATAAATTAAAATTACGCAGTTTAATTTGTTTCCAAAAATGTTCAATAAGAAATAATTGAGTTATATGGACACTACACTCTTGGCATCTGTGACGTTGTTTCGTGTATTGTCAACCTTAGCCATTATAATTTTAACAAGTGACCGTAGGTAACATAGTCTGTGACGTCGGTTTGGTATTTTGTTGGTTGTTATGTTCTTTTTGCTTGTTGTTTGCTTATATTCTTTATGTATTTAATCATGGTGTTGAATAGTTGGTATATGTAATTTTGCTCGTGATGTCTGTGTATGAAGCAGGTACGTACCTTGGTCAATGCCCTCCGGTGTTGATCGTTATATTCAGGATGGTGACGGCCTAGCTGTGAGATTTGATGGGGATTTTGTGTGTTCTATTACTGTTCGCTACTCTCCCTACGGTCCTGAACATGGCATAGGTTTACTGAAATCCAGTTGTGATTCTTCATTAAACATCCGGTGTCAGGTGCACACAATGAGCGATGCTGACACCACATTTCCTGTCTCCTCCAATCTCATTGATGAATCTATGAAACCGCACATCCATGTCCCCATTATAACGTAGAGAGCAAACACTACCTATTGAGCAACGCGAATTGTAAGATGTTGTGGCAACTTTCCAACGACTTTACACGTTCTAACCATAAAGGCATATGGCTACCAACCACGCAAATTATTTTTTACTATAATATGTGATCCCAACCTCAATAATAAAGGCACGATGCCGGAGCAAGGGGAAAACAGCATAGTGCAAGAAAAATCAGTTACGTACCATCAACTGCAGTGTCAGGCATAAAGTAATATTGAACAACACGCGGAATTCAGCGTCACACAAAAGACCGAAAAGTCAACTCACAGCCACACTGTAAAGGAGGTCGGACAAGAAACTGATTCAATTAATCAATCAAAGAATTTATTCAGCGTAGCAGATTTCATGTACATATGCATGTAGACATGATCTGAATAGGTCGCTAATTTACAGTGTTTAAAATCGAGGTGTTAAAATCGTAAACGGAGGAGACAAATTGACATATGAAACATGCTTAAAAACTACGTACATATAGAATACAAACATATGTAGTCATTCATTTTCAAAAGAATTAGAAATTGCACTTTGTGAACATTTCAAACTGTCTGTAGGATTAGATTAAAACGAGTTGTTGTGGAGCACTGTGGCTCGGTACAAGAATGATCGTTTGAGTCTTTCGGTCCTGCATTTAGGTAGTGTTCGGTGACTGGAGTTACGCAATGTTCGTCCTGTCGCAACCTCCCTGTCGTCAGGGACCATGAAGTGCAAAGGATGGTCACTGGCCAGCATCTGCGTGTATAGCGATCTTGCAGCGTTTTCTCGTCTGGACTGCAGGGTGGGCAAGGGAGCTAACGACGCTGGATTGCTGCTGTGTCCGTAGATGATACGCAGAGCTCGTTTCTGTACGCGTTCGAGAGTGTTCCTTTGAGACTCAGTGCATCCAACGAAAACAACGTGGGCATATTCCAACACTGGCCTCACCAGAGTAGTGTAGACGGTTAACAGGTCTTCAGGAGGCATGCCGCCCTTGGCCAGTAAGCGGAGAAAGTGTAGTCGTTTGGAGCCCTTCGTTGTCACATGTGTGATATGGCTGTCCCATCTGAGGTTGGAATGTACCTTAACCCTATTCAGACCGGGGGGGGGGGGGGGCTTTTGAGGCCCGCGCCTACTTTGATGTCCTATAACGCCAGAACGGCTTACGCTAGGGCCACCAAATTTGGTGAGTTTTCCTAAAATATTGTTGGCAACAATTTTACGAAGTTTGAAAAATTTTCCATATTTTCGTGTTGCCATGGCAACCGTTTGTTGACAGGCTGTTTTGCCAAAAATCACTATTTTTGGTTCTAACAATGTATTTTTCACATTTATTTGCTATATTACTGCTATTTTGTTACATAAATAAAATCTTATATTATCTAGCATATCTTTCATAATTATATATGCATAAATTATGCTAATTTGATGACGTCATCAGCCCAAAATCCAAGATGGCGGACCGTATGGCCAGATCAAGATTAACGAGTTAATTATCCCTTAAAATTTATAACTACCTGGTATTTTTTCATCAAAAAACATCTAAATGAATGTATTTAGTCTATTTCCATTGCCCTTTGTGATTATTTGTTGCAAAAAAAGTATTTTTAAAAATTCAAGGTGATGGATATAATATGGCGGAGTCCAACTGGTATCTTAGATGTGTATGACGCCATTTTATGACGTCATTTTGACGTCATTGATGTTGCTATTGGCAACGCAAGTCGTAATAAACATTATTATTCTGTTATCTGCACTTGTTGTTACATTTTTGTAGAATAACTTGAAGTTTTCTGAGAATACCCTTTTTTCATGGGTCCGGCCAATATAATCAAATTGATGACGTCATCATTACGTCATCTTACGTCAACGTAACGTCAAACGTCAAATACTTGTCAGATATTATGTCGATATCATGTCCTAAAAATTTAGTGGCCCTACGGCACGTCGTTTTAGAGTTATAGGACTTCAAAGTGGAGGGCCTCAAAAGCCCCCCCCCCCGGTCCAGGGATGACCAAAAAAGCCCGGTCTGAATAGGGTTAAAACCCAGGTAAGTCGCACAGTCAACCACTGTCACTATTTTCCCCCCAAGAGTAAGGGGAGGGGGCTCGGGAGGGTGTTTGGAGAAGCACAGTCTGAGTTCGTAGGATTTGTCCCCATTCATGATCATGTTTTTGTCCGCTGTCCAGGAGTCCAGTTGTGAGGCTTCTTGTTGCATGGTGTCATCAGTCTCGACAGCATCACAGGGGATGGTGCGAGACAGACCAATATCATCAGCGTAGCCGGTGTTATCGGTGGTCTCATACTTGGTGGTTCTTGTAGACATGTACACAAGAAATAGGTAAGGGGATAGCACCCCACCTTGGGGGACCCCAGAGGTGACAACGCGCCAACTGCTGTACTGGTTGTTGGCGACCACGCGTTGGGTTCGCTGGATAGATAGCTGGAGATCCAAGCAAGCATCCTAGGGGGCGTACCACGGGCATCCAGATGTTGTAGCAGTATTCCGTGGTCGACTCTGTCAAAAGCCTTTGACATATCAGCCAGGAGCACACGGACTATTGATGTCTTCTTGGTGTCTAAACTTTGCAACCAGGACTGGTACACTTTCAGAAGAGCGACAGTGGTCGAAGCTTTTGGCATGTAGGCATACTGATCCCGTATCCAGGGCTTCATAATCGGTAGAAATCTGTTCAGCACAAGCCTTTCTTGTACCTTTCCGAGGGTCGAGATAAGGGAGATAGGCCGCCAATCCTTCTTGCTTGCAGGAACAGACAAGTACTTGAGGTACAAGTATAAATGAAGACAGCATTATCATAATATAGGTACCAACCATGTTAATTTAAAGCGTAAATGGCGATTGGCCCGCAGCTATTTAGAATTACCGTAAATAGGTGATACTGTCATATTCAAAGTAGATCGTTGTTATAATACACATCATGACCAGCTGGTCGCAGCTGTTGACAACATGAACAGCTCGTCACAGCGGGCCACAGCTGGTCACAGATGTTGACAATTTTTTAGCAACATGTGTGAATGGTAAAATAAATATCCAACATATTTCGAGAAAGGTGAACAACTGTCAAAGCGGCCCAGAACCGAAACACACCGCCAAAACAAACCTACGTGCATCATCGACAACCTCAGTGTACATAGCGGACCTGACAAACCACATACAATTCAGACAGAGAACATACATATACAAATACGACCGCACGTAAACGTGATAAAACGACAACGGAAATATGCAAATATAGATGAAAACGCGCGTAAAATTGATGTACATATCACGCATCTGCTTGAACAAGCAGACTTGGACCAATACATCGTGAAACGTACAATTTCAAGGGGTGATATCTGACATTATTACATCCATAATGAAAGCAACTAGCGCGACAAAAAAACACCGTGCGTCATCGTCTAACACTGTGCAGAGAACCTGCCAAACCACAAACGTATACGACAACGGAAACTACAGATACAGGTGCGAACGCGCGTTTGACGACAAGAAAACATGACGCATCTGCTTGCAATATTTCATTATGGCAAGGCTCACACAAAGCGGCTCTGGACCAAAACACCACAAGACGAACAAATTGTAGGGGTGATATTTTTATACATCCATAATAAAACCATCAGCCGCGAAAAAAAACAACGTGCATCATCGTCAACCTCAGTGCAGAGGACTTGCCAAACAACGTACGTATGCGACAACGGGAACATGCAGTTACAGGTGCGAACGCGAATTAACTTTGACGATCAGATAAAACCACGTATCTGCTTGACAATATCAATTACCGCATGACCCATATACAGGGGATCTGGACCAATACACCGGAAGATGAACATTTTGTAGGGGTGTTATTTTCATAACATCCGTAATAAAACCGGCAGCCGAGAAAAAAAAACAACGTTCATCATCGTCAACCTCAGTGCAGAGGACTTGCCAAACAACGTACATATGCGACAACGGGAACATGCAGTTATAGGTGCGAACGCGACTTAACTTTGACGATCAGATAAAACCACGTATCTTCTTGACAATATCAATTACCGCATGACCCACATACAGGGAATCTGGACCAATACACCGGAAGATGAACATTTTGTAGGGGTGTTATTTTTATAACATCCATAATAAAACCACCTGCCGCCAAAAAATCCACGTGCATCATCGTCAACCTCAGTACAGAGGACCTGCCAAACTACATAGAATTCAGACAATGGGAACATATAGATACAGCTGCGAACGCGCGAAAACCAGACAAAACCAGAGGTTCTGGTCACCTACTAAAATGCGCCAAGCACTACCACATGATGGTCGCTGCCAACATCTGCTCCATGGTAGACTCTCACGTCCAGTATGGAACTCTGACACTTCTTTATCACCATAACATGGTCAATTTGGTTAATGGTGTGTCCATTCTGAGAGTTTCAGGTTAACTTGTGGATATTATTGGGGGGCTCCCGTTAAATAAGCTCTGTTGGCTTAACCCTATACAGACTGGGGGAGGGGCGGGGGGGCTAAAAGTGCCTGCGCCAACTTTGACCTCCTTTAGCTCCCAAACGGCTTGTGCTAGAACAACCAAAGTTAGTGAGTTTTCTAAAAATATTGTAGGCAACAACTTAAAAATTGAGTAAGTTTATTATATTTCGTGTTGCCATGGCAACGGGTTTCTGAAAGGGAAATTTTACAAAAATTACTAATTTTGGTTTAAACAATGGGATTTTAGGATTTTCTTGCTAAACTAAACTTCTTTATATATATCTTAAATATCCAACACAATATCTACAGTTGAAAATTTATAATTAAATATTCATCAAATATGCTAATGAGATGACATAATTGGTCAAAATCCAAGACGGCCGACAATATCATGACTAGAAGCATAACAAGCTTATTTTCACTCAGATTTCATCATTACTTGGTATTTTATTGCAGAAAACATTCATGTGAACGTTTTTAATCCATTTTCATGGGGTTTTAGAGTTATATGTTGATGAAATGTATCTTAAAAAATTTAAGGTTGATAATCCAAGATGGCGGATAGCTAAACTATATATGACGTCATTATGACGTCATTCCGTCGGCTGTTGACAACAGAAAACTTATAACACTTGCATATTAATAACAAACCTTTATTGGTGACTTTTTGAGTGAGATATTTAGGTATTATGGGAATTCCCCGTTTTAACCAAAAATATCAATTAATGACGTTATAATTACGTCATGTCACGTCATAATGCTATGAAAATTTTAGGAATTCTAAAACTCGATAAGCGCCACCCCTTCTGCAAATCTGGTGATCGTACAGTAAGCCGTTTTGAAAATACGAAGGGGGGGGGGGGGGGTCGTATGAGCTAAATGACACCATAATGTCGTCAGAGAATATATGGTAATGACAAATAAGTTTTTCCGAGGATTTAGTTTAACATTTTTTTTTCTCTCTAAAGTGTTGGTGGTCATATGATAAGTACTTAGGGAGTTAGTATCAAAAGTTTGTTTTAAAAACTGCTGGGGTCCGTTTGGACTCCAGACGGACTGAACACAGACTTTCTTTATAGTTTCCAAAAAATTGTACTAATCTTCGTAAAAACTAAGGAGAAGGTGTAGCCGATATTGACTGACAAATTCACCAAAGGTTTTTTTCTTCCGATCAAAGATGTTCAAATGGCACTTCAAAATACATGCCAGGGGTCCAAATGAACCCTACTCGAGGGTTTGAGGGTTAAAAACATTAAATGATTACACAAAATACCCTCGGACAATTATGAAAAGAAAGGGATAATAAGTAAAACTTGAGTACTATAAAGATCAATAATCTTCTTTGAGTTGGGCAGAAAGCCGTAAATATCAGCCTGATCCGAACAGGCATCCACCAATGATAAAAGGTCCTTGCGGTGCGTGTTTACATTGAATGGTCGCAAATAACCACAGGTTCGAACGCGCGTTCGGTTCGAATTACGTGATAGAACATCATCGAGCATCATTCGAATTCGGCTGGACAAGGGGGCAGCCGCCACAACTCGAACACGGATCGAGCGTCCCTCGTCCGCCTTAGCTCAACCGAGAGTGCTTTGGTTGCTTGTTTGTTAATCATGAGCGCTACTCCATTCGCATGTTGACTGTCTTTGCCAGAGTATACAAAAAGTCGATGATGGTGATGGTGATGACTTAATTGAAAATTTGCAGTAGGAACACTGAATTTTATTCAATTTACATTTGAAACACACGGTAAAAAGAGTCAAATATTATACGTTACTAGGAATAAGTACTATATACATATATACATAGATTAAAATTTCCTTTGGACGATCGTCTGATAACAGGGGAGTATTATTTTGGTGACATTGATATGACAATGACTAATGTAGGTATTATGGTCGAGATGCATTGAGCAGACTGCACGTGTAAGGAATCGGTGAGTTGCTATATCGGCTTGTTCTAGACTTCAGACCGTTCAGCTTGTGGCTATCTCTTGTGGCTCGTCCCGAGACCTGGACTCTAGTTGCAGGCAGCCATTCTCTGTATTCCTAGTTCTGCAACGACCGTGCAAACTTGAGACAGAGCTGCTCCCTTCCCTCTGCTAGGGTCAAAAGTCCGAGTATTTTCAGTACAAGAAGAGAGCTTACGTAGCTGTTGCCTAAGATGATGCAGCGCAGCACGCTCGCTTCTGGATTCTCCCCAGTTATCAGATTTGGTGCGTGTCAGCCCAGGTGACCATGCAGGGGCCGCATATTTAGGGATAGACCTGACATGCCAGTGTAAATTGTTGTTAAGTCAGCTGGTGGCAGAGCAAACTTCCTTAACCGTTTGAGGAACTAGAGCTTCCTCGATGCAGACTTCAGCATTTGGTCAACCTATTTGTCCCATCGCAGATCTTTTTAGATGTGTTGTCCAAGAACTTTAAGACTAGGAACAGCAGTTAAAGGTGTGTCACGAATCAGGAGTGGTGGGAGTAGTGGATAGTTACGACAGAAGGTCACATGCATGGTGAGGCACTTGTCACTGTTCAACAGCATGTGGTTGCTGGTAGACCATGCATGTAGCTCGTCCAGCTTATGTTGAAGTGTACGTGGAAGGCTTGTGGAGGGCTCTGGTCTCCAGCAGATCCATGAAATCCACGTACTTCCGCGAAGGGATGTTGGAGTTTCCTGTGGCATCGCCAATAAGAGTCAGAAACAGGATGGGACCGAGTATGGTACCCTAAGCAACACCACATGAGAGAAGTTTCCAACTGGACAGCACACTACGGTACCGAAAACACTGATTCCTATCGGAAATGAAGTCGCAAACCAAATGAATTAACTCGCACTTCAGACCCTTGTTTAACAGTTTTAGGATCCACTTCCCAAACTCATGCATTTCTGCTTCACCAACAATCGAACAGTCTTCTTCGTGGTCTTGTTGTCACCAGTTTTTACAACAGGAGAACAAAGGACTGACGAGCGGTCGCTGAGACCCACCGGTGGAAGGATTGTAGGACGATGGTACTTGTCTCTCATGTTTCTTATTATTAGATCCAACACTACATCGCCCTTTGTGTTGTTATTTACCATATGTGACAGGATACCTCCGCTGCAGAGCTCCGAGATGTCTGTTCTGTTGAAGTTCCCAAGAAAGGCAAGACCAATGTGGGGGTGTTTTGCACGCAGATCATCACAGACCGTTACCAAGTGGTTGATTAACTTATCCTGGTCAGGCCAAGTACTTCTTGGTTGTGGCTAAAGAACATTACTATAGGTTCAAATATAAACGTTTGAAAAAAAACACACAAGAGAACGCGATCTGGAGTTATAATAAAGCGACATATGTTACTTGCAATCGGTCTCTAGCTGGTATGAATCCTCATGTGTCTCTTCAAATTAGATAGAGTGGTGAATTGTTTGATGCAATTGCCACATATGTATGGCTTTTCCCCTGTGTGTTTTCGTATATGTACCTTTAGCTGAGTTGATTGGCAAAACGTTTTGCCACAGTATTTACACCCGTAAGGTCTTTCTCCTGTGTGTATCCTCATGTGTGTCACCAGAACATTGGAGTGCCTGAACTGCCTGCTGCAATATTTACACTTGTAGGGCCTCTCACCCGTATGTGTCCTTATGTGATCCTTTAGGTGAACGAGCTGAGTAAAACATGCCTTGCATGTTTCACACTTATACGGTTTTTCACCGCTGTGAATTCTCATGTGTATCTTTAGAACATTGAGGCTCGCGAAATTCCTTTTGCACTCCATGCAACGGTATGGTTTTTCACCGGTGTGTTTTCTAATGTGTATCTTCAAATTAGACAATGTGCTAAACTTCTTGCTGCACTCATCACACATGTATGGTTTCTCTCCAAGGTGAGTTTTTATATGCGTATTAAGGTGGCTCAGCTGGCTGAATTGTTGATTACACCGGTCATTAACATATGGCAGCACAGGAAGGTTACTCTGGATGTGTGTCTTTAAACTTGTTAGATGTTTCGACTCCTTGCAGAAATTACTCTCCTTGCAGAAATCACTTTCATTTGCTGTTCTAGTTAAATCCTTTCCACGCTCATTATTCTTCTCTTCATGTTCCTGATAAGGTATTTGCCTGGCTGCCATGTTGTGTTGTTTCCTATACAAGTGTAAAACAGGACCATATTATTATAACATAAAATATCCACAAGATTTCGTCTACATACCATTTTTTTGTCCAAGTAAATGATAACTAGTTATATATTTTCTATATGTATATTCTCCTGTAACCGACATGTGCTATACTGAATGCAGTATGTCTGTGGTATTTTTCGGCTATGGCCTTCTATATCCAACAAACGTTGTAAGCTGCTGTAAGGTTGTGTTGCTGTTATGGTCATTCATAAGGAAATATCAAATACGATATTTTTAATCCAGGGACTGTAATAAACAGCGAGCATAGTCTACTTTGACAGAGCATTTGGGTTTGGAATGATGCTTTTTGACTTTCAACTTTTATACCTATGTGTCAGATATTTTTTAGATGTGTTTAATTGTTACATAATGTTGTTACATAACGATGTAACATAATGAATCATAATACCATATATATGTTATATAATGCAGAGAGTCATTATGCTTTATAGAAAAATGAGAAAAAAATTACGTAATAAAAAAAAAATCGAAATTTATTTCGTTTTTGTTTTGTTTTTGATGAAGCATGACGACTCTCACTGGGGGTATTATGATGCATTATATAACATGGAACCTATCTAGAAAAAAATATCTGACACATGGTATACAATTTGAAAGTCTAGATCAATAGTCCAAACCCGAATGCTCGCTGTTAGTAGTCACTTTACAAAATAGCCTCATATCGTGTCGGATAAAAACAATGATTTCGCAAAATTTCCCTGTTATGTAGGGTAAGGTTTTAAATTGAACCCTATCCAGACTGGGGGGGGGGGGTTTAAAATGCCAAAGTGCCTGCAACTGTGGCGTCGTATAGCTCCCAAACGGCTTGTGCTAGAACAACCAAAGTTGGTGACTTTTCTAGAATATTGCTGGCAACAATTAGAAATAGAGTAAGATTATAATTTTTCGTGTTGCCATGGCAACGGGTTTCTGAAAGGCGACTTTTAGAAAAATCGCTAATCTTGGTTTAAACAATAGGATTTTAAGATTTTCTTCCTAAATTTAACTTCTTTTTATATATCTTTAATATATAACACATCTTAGTTGAACATCTATAAGTATGTATTCATAGATTACGCTAATGAGTTGGCGTAATTGGTCAAAATCCAAGATGGCCGACAATATCATGATGAAAAGTATAACCAGCTCTTTTTCACTCAGATTTAATCACTACAGTGTATTTTCTTACAGAAACATTCATGTGAATGTTTTGAATCCATTTTCATGGGAATTTAGCGTTATATGTTGAAAAAAAATATCTTAAGACATTTAAGGTTGATAAATCCAAGATGGCGCATAGCTAAACTAAATATGACCTCATTTGATGACGTCATTTTGATGTCGTTGCGTCGGCTTTGGACAACAGAACTCTTATAACACTTAAACATCGATAAGAAACCTTTATTGGGAATTCGCCGTCTGAGTAAAAAAAAAGTCGAAGTTGTTTATGAAAGACGTTCAGATGGACGTTTATGAGCATCTTTACGATAACTTTTTCGATTGCGATTGTTTGATGACAACAGATTGTATTTTTGAAAATTCAAGTTTTCGGATTCAAGATAGTGGACCCATCTTAAATATGCATGACGTCATATACTATCATAGCAGAGATTATTTATCAACGCTTACTGATTAATATTGTCTTTTGCAGAAATTTGTAAGGATGCAACTTAAGGACACTACCAGATGTAAAGAGATATTTAAGGATTTTATCAGATACCACCATAAGTACTGTTTTCTGACAAGGCAATCAAAGAGTCGAATTTTTAATTTCAATGGAAACATTTTTTTTTTGTAATCAGAATTTTTGACATTATCTAAGGCATTCATTATCTCGCAATACGAACCTATAGATTAGAGTTTGGTTGGGTAATTCTAGGCATTTTTGCTATGTCAACTTTAATTTTTGGTTTAATTTATGAAATAGATGCTTCGTAATTGCCAAAAGTCTTGGGGACTTATCGAAAATTCTTTTGAAAAATTTTGGTATTAATTAAAGAGTTAAAAAGGTTTAACTACATATAGTGTTTTTTTTTTCAATTTTGAAAACATAAAATGTTTAGCGGATCACAAGCCCTTCATCAAGCAACGCAGAAAGATTTGAAGAGGTACAAAACCAATAACCATACATCAAACATAGACTAACCTATATTGAAATTTTGATATGTTATTTTGTGGCTCACAGAGATAGCAAGAAAATTAAAAAGCATAAAAGCAAACTCTGACAATACACTATAACCTTACTATGAACTAGAATAAAAGAATTCCCACGTACCAAATAACTTCATTAACAAGATCCAGGACGCTGGGACTAATTCGTCAACTAAGGTTTGGCATACAGGAAATGATGCAAGAAAGAAAGCAAAGAAAATACAAGACGAGGTATATGGTTTCAAAACAACGTTTGATGTTGTCAACACTGCCTTGTCAGTGACTGAACAGAATTTCTTCGTCGGCATTACTGTAAACGCAACATCCGATTGGTTAACTTTTCATTGTCCAATGAGCAACCTAAATATCAAGACGGTACATACAAAAAAAAAGACAAGGTTAACATGAGTTACACGAACACATACCTTTGCCAAATAAACCAGGTTTGTTATGTAGAATGATGTCTGTAGACATAAATGTGTTACTCGTTACGTTTTATTCTCTTTATTTGGAGTTGGTTCATAACGTGTTGCCATTGATTATACAAATAAGATCCTTATTTACATTTTTGATATCGAATTGTATCAACCATCACTTAAAGGCAACCTAAGGAATATTACAGCGTCACAGTGGAAATATTCTGAATAAGGCAATCTGCATGATATTGACATCTACTGCACTGTATTCTCACATTTACATCATAATTTGATACTTTGAGCGGTTAAAAACAGCCCAGAGACAAGTTGCACGAGGATATTCCTTATTATTGTACCATCCAAAAATAAGGACTTGATCTAGAATCCTTGTGCAACTCATTCCCGCGCTGTTTGTAACGGCTCAATTTATGAAATAATGATGTAAATGTGCTAGAATATTGCATTAGATGTCAATATTATACAGACTGCCTTATTCAGAATATTTCCACTCTTAACCCTAAAACCACCGTATGGGGTCAAAACTGACCCCAGACGTATATTAAGACGTGACATTATGACATTTCTAGTTGAAAACAAATTTCCTTCTATGAGTTTGTTTGTATATATGTCTTATGACTTCTCATACGTTTTTACCGAGATTGGCTCATTGTTGATTAATTTATCATAGAAAGTTTATGTATGGTCCAGTGGGGTCAAAACTGACCCCAGCATTTTTAACAAACTTTTGAGACCCACGCCTAAACTACTTATTGTATGATCACGAAATTTTCAGAGAATGATGTATATGTGCAACGAAATTATGGTGAAAACGTTTGTGCCATTATCATGTTATATGACGACGCCATGACGTAATTTAGCTTAAATTGACCGCCATCTTGGATTTTGACTGATGACGTCATCAAATTAGCATAAATTATGAGTATTAAATCTTGAAACTTACGTTGAATTTTATAAGATGTCATGAACAATTGTGATTTGCCAAGAAAACCTTAAAACTTGAATGTTTAAGGGAAAATAAATATATAATACATATGCCTGTCAGAATATATAATAAATATGCCTGTCAGAATTCCGTTGCCATGGCGACATGAAAAATGATTAACTTTTTTAATTCACTTAAATTGCTTGCTATCAACATTTTCTGAAAAGGGACCAAGTTTGGTGGCCCTAGCAAAAGCTATTCAGGGGCTATTTGATTTGAAGTTGGTGCGGGCATAAAAAAAAACCTTACCCGGTCTGAATAGCTTTAGTGCAAAATGTGGTCCTCATGATCTTTTGCATAAATTATGATAATGAGCAAGAATTTTTCTCACCTAATCATATCAAACTGTCCAACATAGATTAATGAAGCTATACATATATAAAAATCACTAAAAGAGTTTAAGAAAAAAAACTGTATTTGTACAAAACGTTATGGGGTCAGTTTTGACCCCATACGGTAATCTACGTCACAAAAAAAGGACGGTGGTTTGAGGGTTAACAATGTTATATTGCTTAGGTTGCCTTTAAGGTATCAGGACACCAAAAATCGTAATGATCCTTTCATCCCTTGTTTACTTATTCTCTTACAAAATTTGAAACTAAACCGGCTCCTGCAGTTAAGAAAAGGACGTTAGGGGACCCAAACATACACCTCTTACTGTCTGCCATCTTTCTTGGTTACAAGTGGCAAGTTTGAAATTCCTATCACGCAATACAGTGGATCTATCAACTTTATGCGTTAATTATGCAAATGAGCTGTTAATTTGCATAATTAGTATCTCATAATGTTAGTTTTTACTTAAGCTATCTATATAGCTCTTTCTCAGCTACAAATATGACAAAATCGAAAGTCCTATAATGATTAAGTGGATTTACAAACTTTCGCTGTTAATTATGCAAAATTTTAGCTGTATATTTGCATAATAAGAATTTCATCATGTAAGACATCCCTTTGGCTATCACCATACCAAAAATCATGATGATCCGTTAACACGCTCAACTTTTCTCATTAATTATGAAAATGAGGCTGCATTTGTATAATTAGTATGTATTAATATTTCGACTTTCTTATCTGTAAATGTATAAGT
>NC_049979.1:33151182-33160278 GCF_000003815.2 Branchiostoma floridae | reverse complement strand
TATTATAACATTATGTATATTGTTACTTGGGCTATCTACATACCAAAAATTATTACAATCCATCCACGAGTTCTCGAGTTATTCTCGTGCAAAGATTGAAAGGAAATCGGCAGCTGCAGTTCCAAACAAGCCGCTAGTGGGTCCAAACTTATGGCACTTACTCTCTGGCCAAGGGCTACCTACCAATTAAAAATCGCAACCACAGCAAGCCTTTAGGGGGCCCATTATCGAACTTGACCTTCATTTTGCCGACCTCTACCCAGCTACCAAATATTATCCGGATTCATCTAAGGCTTCTCGAGTTATGCTGTTAACACACACACACACAGACTCACAAGCCCCCCGAAAAAACCTTAGCCATTCTGGCAATGCTTATTGAAGGTAAAGTCTATTCCACCACAGGGATTGTCATTGTAAATATTTACAAATGATTTAAATTCGTAGTAATTATATATAGGGAATTTGATACTTTTACATATTATTAACCTCCTGTCTGTCATGCGGGACAGAGCCGCCTGGAGGAACTTTATTGTGTCACCGGAAGGATGACCTGAACTAAACTGAACCCTATTTCAACTTTTTAAAATCTTTAATGCTTTTATATATTCAGCACTGCCAGTCTTAGAACTTTGGCATTTATTTCTTCTGTAGTATATGTACTTGTCAGCTCGAAAAAATTTTCTCCACAGACTTAACAAAATTTCACATGGAAAAGTCTACAAATTGCGATTTCTTTTAAAACAGCAAGAAATATGAAAAAAATGTGGAATCAAATGAAAATATATTTTAACATTTTATTTCAACAATTTAATAAGAAATTGTTAAAATGGAGCAAGCTGGCGGGGTTTGGTTTCCCTTTTACATAGAGAGAAAAAAACAGTAGCAAAATTGAAAATTAAATTGAGAAAAAAAATTATAGTAATGCTTGGCCCTTTGCCTTCCTTATCATGATACCAAGGCCGACATGCTCTGAGAATTACGTCTTTACTGCTCTAAATAATTCTGTGGCCCGAGATTGGTTATTTTAGCGAGGAGACCAAACTAGAGCCCAGAAGTAGATTCTCTGCACACAAAAGACTACCAAGGAAAGATACATAACTTTTTTCTTTAGATTTTAGGTGGCGGGATATATAAAAATATTGTTTACAAATTATTGAACGCAACAAAGCTTCAACTTTGGAATGCTTTGATGATATCACAGAGACAAGGTGCGCAATTTAACCCCATTTAGACCGGTCTTTTTTGGCTTTTGAGGCCCTGCACTTATAAGTTTTCAAAAAAATGATATATTATAATACCTTGCAAGTATTTTCAGTTTGACGTTACAATGACATAATATGACGTAATTATGACGTCATCAATTTGATTGTATTGGCCGGACCCATGAAAAAAACTTCCAGTTTTGCTGCAATACTGTAACAGCAATCGCAGATTACAGAATGATAATGTTTGTTATCACTCTTGTTGCCAATAGCAACATCAATGACGTTATCAAATGACGGCATGCACATCTAAGATACCAGTTGGGCTCTGCCATATTATATCCACAACCTTGAATTTTCAAGGCAAGAAATAATCGCAAAAGGCAATGGATATAGACTAAATACATTCATTTAGATGGTTTTTGATGAAAAAATACCAGATAGTTACAAATACTAAGGGATAATAAGCTAGTTATTCTTGATCTGGCCATACAGTCTGCAACTTAGATTTTGGGCTGATGACGTCATCCAATTGGCAAAATTTATGCATATCTAATTATGAAAGACATTATAAATAACATAAGATTTCATTTATGTAACAAAATAGCCGTAATATAGCAAATAAACGTGCAAAATACATTGTTAGAACCGAAATTAGCGATTTTTGGCAAAACTGGCTGTCAACAAACGATTGCCATGGCAACACGAAAAACTTGAAAATTTGTCAGTCTTCGTGAAGTTGTTGCCAACAATATTTAAGGAAAACTCATTAAATTTGGTGGCTCTAGCATAAGCCGGTCTGATGTTATAGTACATCAAAGTTGGTGCAGGGCTCAAAAGCCCCCTCCCGGTCTGAATAGGGTTAAGCTAGTTCGGGTTTGTACGATCTAATTTAACCCTTTTCCCGCTGGCAAAAGTGCAAAATCAATAAGCCATTATTCTAAGTAGTAACATGACCTTGGTTTAACAGAAACTTAAGAAGACACTGTCGGAAGAAGCAACGTCTTTACAATAAAGCTAAGAGAACAGGGCAAGAGGAAGACTGGAAGAAGTACAAGAAGGTAAAAAAAGGAGTGCAGAAAAGCATAAGATCAGCACATTCAAAATACGTTGCAAGCATACTGGGAGAAGCTATCACTGACAAACCCAAAACATTCTGGCCATACATAAAAGGCCTGAGGAGAGACCTTGTTGGGGTAGCCACTCTAAAGGTGGGGAGCACCATTATAAGTGACAGTGAGAAAAAAGCAGAAGCACTCAGTTCACAGTTTAAAAGTGTATTCACAGAAGAAGACACCACTGACATGCCATCTCTTGGGAACCCCTGCACCCCTCCAATGGAACGTATAGAAATTTCTACTTTTGGTGTAGAAAAAATGTTACAAGGCCTTAATCCATCAAAACCATCCGGACCAGACCAAATACCTCCTTGGTTCCTCAAAATGACAGCCAGTGAAATCGCACCTGTTTTAACTAACATTTTCCAACAATCGCTTGGCACAGGAGAAATCCCCTAAGACTGGAGGGATGCAAACATATGCGCCATTTTAAAAAAAGAGAGACAGAGCGGTCCCCAGTAACTACAGACCTGTTTCACTTACCTGTATTTCCTGTAAACTACTGGAACACATTACCCATAGCCATATAATGAAACACTTGGAAGGCCACAATATACATACAGACTACCAGCATGGATTCAGTGCAAAGCGATCCACAGAAACACAGCTTATTTTAACAGTTCGCCACATAGCTGGGGCACTGAACAATAAAAGACAGGTGGATCTAGCAATACTTGATTTCACTCAAGCCTTCGACAAAGTCCCACATAGCAGACTCATATCAAAACTGGAGTACTATGGAATTCAAGGTACTACATTAAACTGGTTAAAGGCTTTCCTGACGAACAGAGAGCAAACGGTAGTGGTTGAAGGGAAGGCCTCAGCTCCAGATAAAGTAGCGTTGGGAGTTCCACAAGGGACTGTCCTGGGACCATTGCTCTTCCTATTGTACATAAACGACTTGCCAGACCAGCTCGATTCAAGTGTGAGGTTATTCGCCTATGATTGTCTGCTATACAGAGAGGTATCTGCAAAGAATGACTTACAACTTCTTCAGAAAGATCTGAACACCCTGGAAGAATGGCAAAGGAAATGGCTTATGCAGTTCAATCCTGAAAAGTGCTATATCATGCACATAACGAACAATCGCACACCAAATGTGTCCCCTTACCAGTTTTGTGGTCAGACATTAGCAACCACGAAAAGCCACCCATACCTAGGTGTTACGTTAACAACTGTACTGAAGTGGGGTGTCCATGTTAACAAAATCACAACCAAGGCTAAACTGACATTGGGAGTGATCAAACGCAACTTGTGGGCATGCCCAGCCAGGGTAAAATCACTTGCATACACATCACTGGTAAGACCTAACCTTGAATATGCTGCAACAGTATGGGATCCGTATACAAAGAAAGACAAAGATAAACTTGAAAGGGTACAGAACCAAGCTGCCAGAATCTGTACAAACAACTACAACAGGGATGCTAGTGTTACCAAAATGAAAACAGATCTGCAGTGGACATCACTTGAAGAGAGTAGGAAAAGGTCTAGACTTTGCATGATGTACAAAATGACCAATAAACTGGTTGACGTACCGACTGATAAGTATCTAATACCAGCTCAAAAACGAACAAGAAACAGCCATGACTTCAAATACAAGAGTTACCAACCTAGGATTAATGTGTTCAAAAATTCGTATTTTCCCAGAACTATCGTAGAGTGGTACTTGTTATCACCAAGCACAGTAGGGGCATCTTCTCTGGATAGTTTTAAAGAACGCTTGCAGATAGATGTGCAAAAGTTAGGTGTGACGGATCGTTCAGTGTAATTTAACCAGCTGCTGCCGCACCGCGTGCCTGCGAAACTGGTGTGTTACGCCGAAGGGCGGTTATACCGGCTATATAGATACAGATACAGATACAGACTTAAGCGTTTGACATCGAGTCAGCAAAAATCGAGGCAATTTCGATGATCACTGTTGTAATTGACAACGTACGTCCGAGCCATGCAACAGACTGTTTTTTTCATACCGTTAAGCTTAAAAACTATCTTGTCTAGAAGGTTCAATCCTACAAGATAAGGAAACTGATTCCATCCCCAAAATTAAATTTTCTTCAGCCATGAAACGTCGGAGTCAGTACTATGTTAAATTAGCTCTGAACATAGACATGTTAAATTGTGATATGATACGGCAGATATAAATAGATATACACTGGAAAAACGTCTTGGGTGTAGTCGGATCCCGCGGAATCTAATTTGTAGGATCCTGACAGATGATGCTGGATAAAAATGGTATCTGTAGGTATTCGTATCATAAACAGAGAATTGGTATATTTACATGCTTCGTGGTGGATGTTAACACTGGCATCCGTACGGATACTTACTTTTAATGGCTGCGTGTTAACACTCGTGTATATGAGCAAAATGTTATTTTGATTAGTACAAAGGTACAGAGATATGACCATATGACCATATTTCTGTACCTTTGTACTAATCAGAGTTTTTTTTCATGTGGTTCAGAATGCAGAATCGTATAATGGAATGCTTATTAGAAATACCCTATTGTCTATGGTTCAGACTGCGGAATTGCATACTTGACATGTTTGTTAGAAAAAATTCTTTTAAACACGGCTAAGCATTTTGGCGTTCCAAATATTTAATCTGGATTTCGGATATTCATTGTATTCTAGTTGGATCCACCTGTATCCGCTTGTATCTGATTGTCGTATCCCGAATCGTGCCTATCCTGTCCCGTGAACTTTGCTGTCTATAAATATTTCTCTTACATCTGATATTGATATTCTTACAACGGGGTCAAATTTCGTACACCTAGGGTAGCTTGTGCTAAGATTTAAGTCTTCTTCTTTTTTTTCTTTCGTTCCTTTTGGGGCTACCAACTTCAACTTGCTGAAGACCTTGGTATCCTATATACTAATTTTTCACTTGAGTGAAGTTAGGAAAGTCGTGTAAAGTGCCTATCCCGAGGTTACAATATCGGTGACAAGGTGGGGTTCGATCTCAGGACTTCGTACTCGAAGTTCTTGTACTAGTAACATCTTTCTTTCTTTCATCGAGACTGAATTTCTTACACCTAAACTTAGAAATGATTTATAAACCGCAAAGTGGCTCTCCAAGCTTACTTGTCTGATGTGCACTCTAAAAACAAAACATGATGGTCTAGAACAAGCTTTAACTATCATAAAACTTTTGAATGTTCTTGATTATTGTTTTCTTCACAATATCTTAAAAACTTCTAGGTGCATGTATAAACTTTGGCAAACACCATTGCAAAATCTGTATGTCTATCAAGATGTGAAGAACAAGCTGAAACCAGCATAATTTTCCTCTATTTTCTAAATATCAGATTAGACTTAAATTATACATTTTTCTGGTAGTAAGACATCGTGGGAAATTACTCTCATAAACTTGCAGGTCTAATCTAGAACATTCAAAAGTTTTTTTTTTTATAGTTAAAGTTTGTTCTATAACATCATGTTTTGTTTTTAGAATTCTGTCAAGTAGTTTAAGAAACATTACTGTACATGAGTTAATAAAAGATTTTAGAGAAACATGTAACAAGAATCACATGTTCAGACTGTCACAATAATGTTGTTCTTTCGAATTGAATATCAAAAAATTTCCACTTAGATTTCTTGAAAATTTCAAGGGTTTTTCTAAAAACAAAATTCACCTAAGAATAATTTTTTCTTGTTATAAAATACAAAATTGGCGGTGTTGCATGTCCGCCTTTATTCGCCAATATTCATCACAGATCCAAATAGCTGAACTTATTTGACAGAAATTACTATAATTTTTTGCAATGCAAAATTTTACTTATCTTATTTAAAAAAAACGTAGTGTTTGGTAATTGTTTTAATTGGTTGACAATCATGTTTGTAACCATTGTATTTTTGTAATAGAAAGCCCTATCCTGTTGTACATTATTCTCACCCATTCTGACACTTGAATGAATAGTATGATTAAAAAGATGGGGAGGGATTTGTCAAGTTTTATGTAAAAATTAATTAACATCACCACATGAACAGAGTGACCATAGAGACTACTAAATTTGATACAATTTTGAGAGAAAGCTTTCTTTACTTGGCTTACATAAAGATACAAAAGAGTTCCCCTGGCGCCCTTTAATGCTTCACTCTGGTTCCCTGCAATACCTCTTGTATATCAGATGTTAAGATTACGGAATATTTCTGCTATCACCTACAACTGCACCTACTTGTTCACAACGCATATTCATTGTTACAAAAGCGAGTAAAATGGACTGAAATTCCAAACCATACATATGGTTTTAGGCCAATAGTCTCCTCAATGTGAAGAATAAATACCTTTATTACTCTGCATGTTTTCTAGGTCTCACGATGTAAGAAAAATTACTTGAAAACAGATATTGATAGGTAATTTTAAATCAACAAGATGAAGGTATCTTAAAAATTACAAATCTGTTATTTTTCAAAAATTTACTTTATTATACTGTGGTCCAATATATCAATGTGTATCACATTGTAACTTGCTATACCCACTTACTTTCAAGTTAATCATTACCTCTTCCTTTGGGATCTCCATACTTATATTTTCTCCTACACATTTCCCTCTGCACCGTTCGTATATGATGCAAACAAGCTAACTTTTATACCCATGTATAATTAACAATTGTTCCTGTGTTTTAATTCGACTCCAAGTTCGCTATAGCTACAGGTCAAAAATTTCATAATAACAGTACAAGGAAGTTAAACAATCTTCACCCTAAATACGATAGGTGCTCATAAATTCGAAAACGATAACACTATTTAGACAATGGGGAAGGAGCTAGAAGTACCCGCGCCGACTTTGACGTCGTATATCTGCCGAACGACATCTGCTAGTACTACGAATCCTTTTCCAAAAATATCGTTGACAACAACTCTGTAAAAAAAAAACTAAGACCTTGTAATTTACTTGCGTTGCCATCGCAACGGGTTTCTGAAAGGCATATTTTGTATACTGCTGTTTTGTATATTATTAACATTCTGTGTAATTTCATGTATACATTTATGAAAACATTTTCATAATAGGGGAGGCCTGCGCCAACTTTGATGTCCTATTACGCCAGAACGGCTTATGCTAAAGCCACCGAATTTTGTGGGTTTTTCCTAAAATATTATTGACGACAATTTCAAGTTTGACCAATTTTCCCATTTTCGTGTTTCCATGGTAACCGTTTGTTGATAGGCAGTTTTTGATGAAGTCATCAGCCCAAAATCCAAGATGGCGGACCGTATGGCCAGATCAACAAAAACTAGCTTATCATCCCTTAGAATTTGTAACTAACTGGTATTATTTTCAGAAAAAAAACATCTAAATCAATGCATTTAGTCTTTTGTGATTATTTGTTGCAAAAAAGTATTTTCTAAAATTCAAGATAAACATGGTGAAGCCCAACTGGTAACTTAGATGTGCATTACGCCATTTTATGACGTCATTTTGATGCCATTGATGGTGCCATTGGCAACACAAGTCACAAACATTGTAATTTTGTTAGCTGCCCTTGCTGTTACTGACGTCATAATAACGTCATATTACGTCATCGTAACGCCATACGCCTTATACCTATCAGATATTATGTGTATATCATTTCCTAAAAATTTGATGTAGGATTGACCCCCCAACAAACGGTCTGAATAGGGTTAACCCTATCCCTAGCCTGGAGGGTGGGGGGGGGGGGTTGCAATTTCCAAACGGCTTACTGTTCGATCACCAATTTGCACGTCATATGACATAATTACGACGTCATCAACTGCTTTCTTCGGTAAAACTGGGAATTCCCATAGTAAGAAAATCTTACAATCCTGTTGTTAGACAAAAATTAGTGTCTTTGTGTCGAATATGCCTTTCAGAAAATCTGTTACGATGGCATTAGAAAAAAAAGTTTGGGTGTAAATTATTGACAACAATATTCTAGGAAAAGTCACCAAGTTTGGATGTCCTAGCATCAGCAGCTGTTTGGGAGCTATACGACGTCAAAGTTGGCGCAGGCAATTTCAACATTTTAAATGTAATGTCCTATTCATTGCAAATTAAAGCGATTTTAAAGGTCACAAAACTTCAGGCCTTATTGATTATATGCAAAATCTTTTCTTTTTAAATCAAAATCTATCTACAAACTCGCTTATATGAAACGTCTTTTGGACAAATATTAGCCAACACCAGCTTTTATTACCACTTATAATATGGCCTAAAGTATTTAACATTTATTAAGCTGAATGAATCATTCGAATGAGTGTTTTTTGGCAAGTTCAATATCAGCCTCTACCATCTCAGCAACTAGTTCTTCGAAAGACACATATGGTTCCCAGCCAAGAACATTCTTAGCCTTTGTACTATCTCCTTGTAGGAACTCCACTTCTGCAGGTCTGTAATACTTCTGGGATACCCTCACCCGAACTGTGCCTGTCGAGCTGTCTTTACCAACCTCTTCTAACCCTTTACCTTCCCAGATAATATCCACCCCAATATGCTTAAATGATGCCATGACAAATTCCCTTACACTGTACACCGTTCCCGTAGATATTACAAAGTCTTCCGGTTTCTCACACTGCAGCATCAGCCACATGGCCCTGACATAGTCTTTAGCATGCCCCCAATCCCTCTGTGCATCGAGGTTCCCCAGCACTACTTCGGTTTGATGCCCCAGCAGTATTTTAGCAACACCTCGGGTGATCTTCCTAGTAACGAAAGGTTCTCCTCTTCTAGGACTCTCGTGGTTGAATAGGATGCCGTTACAGGCAAACATGTTGTAGGCCTCTCTGTAATTCACACTATCCAGTAAGCATACAGCTTGG